>NC_092165.1:62968377-63090877 GCF_045791955.1 Oncorhynchus clarkii lewisi
CTGGCCCACATTATTTTAGCCATGTAGATCCAGTTTTGGACGTGTCGTAAAACCCCCTCCGAGATGTAGGCCACGTGTCCGTCGTGAAACGCGGGATGAGAACCTCTCGGTGAATTGAGGCGAAACCTGATATTTAGAAGTTATCTGTAGCCTGTACAAATGGCTTGTTCTCCGTTGTATATGTTCAAAACCCAAGCCCTCCTTTAGGCCTACTATAAATAACGCTGGTTCAACAGCAACGCGTGTCTTTATTCTGTCAACTTTAATTATCGTTTTTCATTCGGTTTTATGACAACCAAAGGTATTAGAATGATTCTCCTTCCTGGTTTTATGGGGACAACGTCCGCGGCGCGCTTACAATTCAACTTCTGGAGATGTGTGAATGAGATCTGATCTGTAAAATGGTTCCGATTATGTTAAAAAAAAAAGGTCTATTGGGGAGCAGTAGAACGGTGAGCGGACATTATCTCTATTCATATAGGATCTTTGTCCAGCTCCCGTGGAAAGTTTGGATGTGCGTAAAACCCTCCATAGTCTGCATTGTTTTAATATTTTATGCCCACGGAGAGAAATTATGGGGCCTGTAAATGTGACATAGCCTATTTACAACACGTTTTTATTTTGTTTAGAATTTGATTATAATTATTTATTCTCTTTTTAGGCCTGATCGATAATTCATTGAATCTTGCTTATTGACCATTTTTGGCATGTCCACGCTAAGCCATAACGTCATTTACAGTCGGCCTAGTCCCTATATCAGTGTGAACGCTTATTGAAGACATGCTGACAACAATGTGGACTGCAAAATGGGTTCAAGTTAACGTATTTAGCAAATAAAGGTCTACATTTTGTTATTTCGTTTCTGTAAGTCATTTAACAAACTATAAATGGACTAACATTGGAATTGGAGTTGATTCCACGGCAATACATAAAACACCGCAAATACACGACTTGAAGCAACCACGTATTTCGCCACGGAGCACGTTCTGATTGGCCATTGAAAAGGCTAAGCCTCAACACAGCCACAACTTGTTTATTCATCAAAACACTGCCCCTTTTTGCGCCAGCGCCAGCAAATGCACGGATCATTTTCATAGTGAAGATAGTTCAAATATTTCTGATACACTCCTAAACCTATAGCGCTATCGCCTTGGCACAGATGTACCATTGCGTTAGGTTTGTTAAAATAGAGCCCGTTGTCCGTTTGGGACAGTTGTCATCGGCTGACGGCGGGAAATGGAATTGGGGACCCCAACTATAAAGTCTTCTTAAAATGTTTTAGTGATGATGAAGACAGGAATAAAGGCGAGGTTACACACTAACCAGAGATATTTGGTCTAATTCCTTGCCGTAACTGTATCCTAGGGACTCATGATGAGGCCAAGACATAAAGTCATCCTGAATGATGTCAGGAACCCCTGGTTGTCGAGGGCACCCTGTTGTCATGGAACATCACAGAGAGCACAAGGTGGTGTTCCATTCTATATTGTAGACACACTAATGGAATGTTCAGGATTAGGATTGGGTGGGTTAGGTGTTAGGGTTACGGTTTGGGGTTAAGGTTAAGGTTAGGTTTTAGGGTTACGGTTTGGGGTTAAGGTAAGGTGTTAGGGTTAAGGTTAGGTGTTAGGGTTACGGTTACGGTTTGGGGTTAAGGTTAGGCCTGTTAGGGTTACGGTTTGGGGTTAAGGTTAGGGTTACGGTTTGGGATTAAGGTTAAGGTTAGGTGTTAGGGTTACGGTTTGGGGTTAAGGTTAGGTGTTAGGGTTACGGTTTGGGGTTAGGGTTAGGGTTACGGTTTGGGGTTAAGGTTAGGTGTTAGGGTTACGGTTTGGGGTTAAGGTTAGGCCTGTTAGGGTTACGGTTTTGGGGTTAAGGTTAGGTGTTAGGGTTACGGTTTGGGGTTAAGGTTAGGGGTTAAGGTTAGGCCTGTTAGGGTTACGGTTTGGGGTTAAGGTTAGGCCTGTTAGGGTTACGGTTTGGGGTTAATGCACCTTGGAAATTCTTAATGCACCTTGGAAAGCACCTAACCTTAACGCACCTTGGAAAGCACCTAACCTTAATGCACCTTGGAACGCACCTAACCTTAATGCACCTCGGAAAGCACCTAACCTTAATGCACCTTGGAAAGCACCTAACCTTAATGCACCTTGGAAATTCTTAATTCACCTTGGAAAGCACCTAACCTTAATGCACCTCGGAAAGCACCTAACCTTAATGCACCTTGGAAAGCACCTAACCTTAATGCACCTTGGAAAGCACCTAACCTTAACGCACCTTGGAAAGCACCTAACCTTAACGCACCTTGGAAAGCACCTAACCATAATGCACCTTGGAAAGCACCTAACCATAATGCACCTTGGAAAGCACCTAACCTTAATGCACCTTGGAAAGCACCTAACCTTAACGCACCTTGGAAAGCACCTAACCATAATGCACCTTGGAAAGCACCTAACCATAATGCACCTCGGAAAGCACCTAACCTTAACGCACCTTGGAAAGCACCTAACCATAATGCACCTTGGAAAGCACCTAACCATAATGCACCTTGGAATATTGCTGTTCACCCCTACAAGTGTTTTTATTGATGGGCCCAGCCACTCTTTGATGGTGATCTCTGCATGTGTAATTAACAGCAGATGTTTTCCACACAAGTCATTGTAAAACGCAAACTCAGATGTGATTGTGCTATTGTTTTTTTTTTTTACTACAGTTAGGTCTACAAAACACTGAGATCATAGAACATAGTACCATGTGTTTGCTTCATGGTTTACCTCATCTGGGGGCGGCAGGGTAGCCTAGTGGTTGGAGCCAAGTAACTGGACTAGTAACTGGAAGGTTGCAAGTTCAAACCCCCAAGCTGACAAGGTGCAAATCTGCCGTTCTGTCCCTGAACAAGGCCGTCATTGAAAATAACAATTTGTTCTTAACTGACCTGACTAGTTAAATAAAGGTTAACAAAGAACAAAGAACAGTGAGCAGGTTGAGAGGTACTAGTTAAATAAAATCTGGGAAACTCATACTTGCTCCCTTTCTCCATATATTGAGATATATTGCATTAAGGTTAGGTGCATATTATATAGCTTGGGTGGCCTATTGACTTCATCCTCTCCATATTTTCTCCAGTCACAATGAAAAACATTGGCACCTGTGAGGGCTACTGGGAGGACTAAAACCACATCAGCACGTGGGTCTTTCTTCCAATGCGTGAGCCACTAAGCACAGCTGACTGGATTTCATTGATCTAGTAAAAACTATCCCAAGGTAAGTGTTCCGTTTCCTGGAGCACTCGTCCCGAACTTTACTCGTTTTACAGCTCCATCAAGAACCTGTTATAAATGTTCCATTCATAGTTATGATTTTTAAAAAACTGTCAGGAATTATAGGCCGCAAAAAATAAACACTCTGATTGGGTCATGAGAAACAAAGTGAAGAACACGTGAAGCTTCTTGAGAATAGATGATTGGTCCTGAAGAGAACATGTCATTATTTTCCTATAGGTCAGAGGCCTAATAGGCATTAACCTGAGTAGATGATATGAAAACTGACAGTGAAATCCTAAAACAGGTTTTTCAGGTGGGCAGGTTTTGGTAGGTTACTTTCTAAAGGTAATCCGTTACTCCCCAACCCTGCAGGTGGGCCTATAGTTTTCCTGCCAAATTAATACAACTCAAAATATGTCAAGAATTCCAAATGGCATGTCCACGACCACATAGAGCAGTGATTTTCCATGCACCCCTAGACACACGGAGCGATAAGACCCGGGAAAGAGCTCTATCACATCTAGACAAAGGAAATAGACGCCAAAATAAATAAACGCGTCAAACGGCGAAAGAAGAGAAAGATCATCCATCCCTGAACCGTCTCTGTAAAGGCTACAGACCTACATTATGTCCTCCACCCCATATGCCATATTTGTATCTAAATGTTCAATGGGTCTCGGTTTATATCGCAGAGAATATGCTCTAGATTCTGCAACACAGTCATAACAGTTGCATATCTACGCTCCAGACGGTGGCTACCCGCGGACGGCTCGGCTCTCAGGGCTAGCTCGGTTTGCTCCCTCATCCTTCAGAGTCTTACGGAAAGCCTCTTATGGGTTATTCGGGTCCTGTGGCAGCCTTTGACCAAAGGGCAATGGACGAGAGCGAAAGGCATACAAATAACGCATAATGCAACGCAGAAAAAAACATAGAGCTCAGTTTAACTACATGAAATGGACCACAGCGTCGACGCACAGGTTCTTTGCGTCAAATACATTCAGGCAGCATAGGTTTAGTGTGGAGGTGGGTGAACTGTACCTCCAGCTGTGCATCACAACACAGATTACCCAACGCACATCAACATGAAACACACCCACCCCTCCCTGACTATGCTGTGCCCGGCTGTCTGTGCTGCAGTCTCACAGCCAGCCGCTTTCCTTCCAGCAGAGAGAGAGAGAGCGCCGCAGCGCAGTCTATCGCTCTTCCCTTATCTATCACTGTTCTCTCTATCAACAAATCCAGCTCCGCTACTCTCAACCTGTCACTTACGATTAGCGGAATGGTCCTGTGACTGTCATCTCGGTGGATGTCAGGTCGCCCGGGATGGCTCCTGCTGTCCCCGACGCGGGGTTGCGAGGCCGAGGACGGGGATGATGTGTGCGGCTTATTGTCCTGCCACAGGTAATAAAATGTTCCCAGGATCCACGCTACAGTCAAGATTGCGATGGCGTTGGCCCGTATCCTGCGCATTGTGAGCCCATAAGGAGAGCTCCGTCCCTCGGAGATATGCCCAGATGGTTCAGGTTCGGTCGGTGTTCTGCTGGATCAGAAGACCGAGCGGGAGGAGGAGAGTTGGTGATGGCTCCGCACCGCAGCAAACAGCCTCCGAGCTATTCTGATGGAGAGAACGAGCGGTCCCTATGCAGGGATTTGCGCACTCACAGAGCCGTGCGCGGTCCTAACGCCGAGAAGTTCCTTCCGAGGTGTCGTCACCCACTGGCTGCTGCGCTAAGCTGCTAAAGTCTGGCTGCATTACGCACAGATTTTCTCCGTTTGGTTTCTGTTAGAATAGACACTCATCGTACAATTTACATAAATAAAAGAGACAACCCTGACTAAACAAGGATGACAGGATTAATTGTCTCTAATGTGGTTTTAATAAATAGCCTATTTGGCAAACTCCACCAAGCAAATCAGGTCAACTAAAACGATCAAGGAGGCAAAACTGAATTACTGTTTTGGATTGTCTTCCTTCTATGTTCACAAGGGAAATTCTCTCTATTCCTTTGAGATAAAACATTTATATATTTGCAATGTTGACGGACATCTCTGACTTTTGTGGCCTTCAGAATATTACTCGCAGACAGACAGACAGACAGACAGACAGACAGACAGACAGACAGACAGACAGACAGACAGACAGGCAGGCAGGCAGGCAGGCAGGCAGGCAGGCAGGCAGGCAGGCAGGCAGGCAGGCAGGCAGGCAGGCAGGCAGGCAGGCAGGCAGGCAACGGATGGTCAGGTCCCAGCTGGGTTAAGTCTGAAGTGACACCCTATTCCCTATGTAGTGCAGCCCAAAGGCCCTGGTGAGAAGTAGTGTCCTACTGTGATAGGCTATTCTTATTCCCTATTCTATTATATTCCCTTTCCCTATTCTATTATATTCCTATACACTATTCTATTATATTCCTATTCTATTATATTCCTATACACTATTCTATTATATTCCTATTCTATTATATTCCTATACACTATTCTATTCTATTCCTATTCTATTATATTCCTATACACTATTCTATTGTATTCCTATTCTATTATATTCCTATACACTATTCTATTATATTCCTATTCTATTATATTCCTATACACTATTCTATTATATTCCTATTCTGTTATATTCCTATTCCCTATTCTATTATATTCCTATTCTATTCTATTCCTATTCCCTATTCTATTATATTCCTATTCTATTCTATTCCTATTCCCTATTCTATTATATTCCTATTCTATTCTATTCCTATTCCCTATTCTATTCTATTCCTATTCTATTATATTCCTATTCTGTTATATTCCTATTCCCTATTCTATTATATTCCTATTCTATTCTATTCCTATTCCCTATTCTATTATATTCCTATTCCCTATTCTATTATATTCCTATTCCCTATTCTATTATATTCCTTTTCCCTATTCTATTCTATTCCTATTCCCTATTCTATTATGTTCCTTTTCCCTATTCTATTCTATTCCTATTCCCTATTCTATTCTATTCCTATTCTATTATATTCCTATTCTATTCTATTCATATTCCCTATTCTATTCTATTCCTATTCTATTCTATTCCTATTCTGTTATATTCCTATTCCCTATTCTATTATATTCCTATTCTATTCTATTCCTATTCCCTATTCTATTATATTCCTTTTCCCTATTCTATTATATTCCTATTCCCTACTCTATTATATTACTATTCTGTTATATTCCTATTCCCTATTCTATTCTATTCCTATTCTATTCTATTCCTATTCCCTATTCTATTCTATTCTATTCATTTTCCCTATTCTATTATATTCCTATACACTATTCTATTATATTCCTATTCTATTCCTATTCTATTCTATTATATTCTATTCCTATTCCCTATTCTATTATATTCCTATTCCCTATTCTATTCTATTCCTATTCCCTATTCTATTCCTATTCCCTATTCTATTCTATTCCTATTCCCTATTCTATTCTATTCCTATTCCCTATTCTATTCTATTCTATTCCTATAAACTATTATATTCCCATTCCCTACATAGAACCAGTGAAAGGGTAGAACTCTCTCTCCTTCCTCTCTCCCCTCCCTCTCTCTGTCTCTCCCCTCCCAACATTCCCTCCCTCCCTCCCTCCCAGTTACAGCCGGGGGGCATGGGCTATCAGCATGCTTGAGTCCCCTGTGATGTGCAAGCTGGATATTTGATGTGTGTTATGGCTGTGCAAACACAGAGTCAGTCAGAGTACAGAGAGAGAGAGACAGCAGGAATCTGGGCAGGACAGGACAATGGATGGTCTGTGGTACAGGGTCACTATGTGGTTTAACAGTACAGGAAACTCAAAGTGTGAGATGGCTGCTTAAACAGAAAGAGGTAATTGTGTGTGTGTGTCTACTGTCCAGAGCCAGATAGCTTCCCTTCAGCCTCAGACCTCGAGTCTAGACTATTCCAGTATTTAGGTCATTCCCCAGGTCTCACCCTGTGAACGAGATCTGTTAACATCAATGTGACAATCACCTGGTTAAATAAGATATCTTAACATCAATGTGACAACTACCTGGTTAAATACGATATCTTAACATCAATGTGACAACTACCTGGTTAAATACAATATGTTAACATCAATGTGACAACCACCTGGTTAAATAACCCCATATATCACCAGCCAACCAATTATATTTTTTGGGGCCCATAGTACAGTAAGAATGAATCCCAAATGGCAACCCATTCCCTAAAACGTGGGCCCATAGGGCTCTGGTCAGAACTAGTGTGAATAGATTGCCATTTCGTGTGCGTATCCAGTCTTTGGGGCTGGTGGGACCTGCATTGGGCTAAATTGATTCAGGGCACATGGGGGATTAGGGCAGAGAAGGGAGTGTAATGTTTTCCTTCCTCCCTTCCTCCAGCCCCCTTTGAGCTGAGGAGTGCAAGTCTGCAATACTGTACAGTGTACACTTGTCCCACTCTACCACCCCCCCCCCCCCCCTCATTCTCCACTCCTTTAGAATGAGTATAGTTTTGGACCAACAGACCTCTGCAATACTGTAGCTTGTACACAGTACATCAACCAACAGTCCTCTCAGCTTAGCTCATCATAGTGTAACTGCACTGTTAGTAGGACTATGGCTCATTACAATTGGTTGTTCTGGTGCCACTTGAGCAATTTAAAATATTGATTGGGTACCTTCTTACTGAGGAATATGATTGTTTTTCAAGAAAATCTGTGTTTTATATTGTATTAGATGAAGTTCTATATGCAGGGCACCCTTGTGAAAGACTCTGGTCTACAAGGTGACTTCCTGTTTAAATTAAGATATCAAATAAATTCCCTGGTCTACAAGGTGACTTCCTGTTTAAATAAAGATATAAAATAAAGACCCTGGTCTACAAGGTGACTTCCTGTTTAAATAAAGATATAAAGACCCTGGTCTACAAGGTGACTTCCTGTTTAAATAAAGTTATAAAATAAAGACCCTGGTCTACAAGGTGACTTCCTGTTTAAATAAAGATATAAAACAAAGACCCTGGTCTACAAGGTGACTTCCTGTTTAAATAAAGATATAAAACAAAGACCCTGGTCTACAAGGTGACTTCCTGTTTAAATAAAGATATAAAATAAAAGGTGATAGTTGACTTCCAATTGAAACATATTAAATTATTCACACAATCGTATATTAGGGGAGAACAGGGACGAAAGTAACACCGTGCATTTTACAACCAGTTTTTTCCTAATTACTCACAGATCGATAGAGCAAGGGACACCATCTTGAAAACTTTTTTTTTTTTTTTTTTTTTTTTTTTTTTTTTACGACAGAAGTGTGTTTAATACACAGCGACCAACATACACCAAAACACTGTAAAGAGAGTGAATGTTGTAGCTATGTTTGCTATAAAGCTACCAAGGTTTTTTTTTTTTTTTTTTTTATTAATTTCAAATCAATACATAAAGCACATGAGGGAACACAAGCATACATAGATTACAAACAATAGACAATCGAGCTAGGGGCGGGACTGGGGGCGGGGCTAGGGGCTGTACAATATCACATTACAATTACACAAGGACCTTAAGGGACATGCATATACTTACAGTTCTAACAGCTTTTTTGTTAGTAGAGCATTTAACTGTCTTAAAATACAGTTATTTTTGTTGGGTACGAAAATGTGGTTTTCTGTTTGTAAATTTACATTTGTGTATATGAAATTTGGCCAAAAGAATAATGAAATTAATTACATAAAAATGATTCCGCTTATTTCTATTGCAGGTAAAGAATCCAAACAGTACATCTCTCCACAATAGTGTAAAATCTTCATAAATGTGTTCAATTATAAACCTACTGATGTCTTGCCACAGTTTTCTTACATGCATACAATGCCAAAAAATATGCTGTTTCTGGGTGGTCATTACAAAAGGAGCAATTTGAGTTGATGTTTTCCTTAAACTTCTTCATATAGTGGTTGGCAGGATAATATTTCTGAATCATTTTAAAGGAAACTTCCTTAATTTTGTTAACAAGTAGGTATGTATGTGTGGCAACATCCAAACTTTTTTACAACAGATATTATCAATACATCCATTCCAATAAGGCATGACATAAGGCATGACATAAGGCATGACATAAGGCATGACATAAGGTATAGATAGATACAACATCCTGCTGAAACAAGGATCGTATCGCTCTGTTGTTGAATGGACCAAAAGAGAAACAAATCTTTCCTACTGATGAGTCAAATATGTCCTCTACCATTAGCAACTGTAATGTCATTTCTAGGGTAAATGAGTTGAAAGGAAATAGAACGAGAACAGAACTACCGCAACATTACTTTTGTACCTGCTGGCGGGGCTGGAGTAACACAGCCTTGGGAGGGAAGTAACACAGCCTTGGGAGGGAAGTAGCACAGCCCTGGGAGGGAAATAACACAGCCCTGGGAGGGAAATAACACAGCCTTGGGAAGGAAGTAACACAGCCCTGGGAAGGGAGTAACACAGCCCTGGGAGGGAAGTAACACAGCCTTGGGAAGGAAGTAACACAGCCCTGAAGAAGGAAGTAACACAGCCCTGGGACGGAAGTAACACAGCCCTGAAGAAGGAAGTAACACAGCCCTGGGAAGGAAGTAACACAGCCAGCCCTGGGAAGGGAAGTAACACAGCCCTGGGAAGGGAAGTAACACAGCCCTGAAGAAGGAAGTAACACAGCCCAGGGAAGGAAGTAACACAGCCCTGGGAGGGAAGTAACACAGCCCTGGGAAGGAAGTAACACAGCCTTGGGAAGGAAGTAACACAGCCTTGGGACGGAAGTAACACAGCCCTGGGACGGTAGTAACACAGCCCTGGGAAGGAAGTAACACAGCCTTGGGACGGAAGTAACACAGCCTTGGGAAGGAAGTAACACAGCCCTGGGAAGGAAGTAACACAGCCTTGGGACGGAAGTAATACAGCCCTGGGAAGGAAGTAACACAGGCCTGGGAAGGAAGTAACACAGCCAGCCCTGGGATGGGAAGTAACACAGCCCTGGGAAGGGAAGTAGCACAGCCCTGGGAAGGGAAGTAACATAACCCTGGGAAGGGAAGTAACACAGCCCTGGAGAAGGAAGTAACACAGCCCTGGGAAGGGAGTAACACAGCCCTGGGAGGGAAGTAACACAGCCTTGGGAAGGAAGTAACACAGCCCTGAAGAAGGAAGTAACACAGCCCTGGGACGGAAGTAACACAGCCCTGAAGAAGGAAGTAACACAGCCCTGGGAAGGGAAGTAACACAGCCAGCCCTGGGAAGGGAAGTAACACAGCACTGGGGAAGGAAGTAACACAGCCTTGGGAAGGAAGTAACACTTCCTTAACATCATTTCATGTTTGTGTCGATGTGAATAGTTAATGCTATAGGTTTGAAATGTATGAAAATGAATCATGCGTCAACATCAAAATGCTGCGTAACCACTGTATTTTACCTTACAATCTTAATGGGACTACAGTGGATTACATAATAGCTAAATTGACCATCATTTTCCATCTCTCTTTAATGAGAATGTTGTGGGATATCTTTCAAACTATTTTTAATGACTATTCATGCTTAGCCAATCAGGTGCTGCAGCTGTCCTTGTCATGTGCTCCTCGTGTCTTGATAGAATAGTAGCCCTACCAATCAGGTGCTCACGATACTTCACGATACTTCTCCCAGGCTAACACCCAAGACTAGCTAGCATGATACTTCTCCCAGGTTAACACGATACTTCTGCCAGGCTAACACCCAAAACTAGCTAGCATGATACTTCTCCCAGGCTAACACGATACTTCTCCCAGGCTAACACCCAAGACTAGCTAGCATGATACTTCTCCCAGGCTAACACGATACTTCTCCCAGGCTAACACCCAAGACTAGCTAGCATGATACTTCTCCCAGGCTAACACGATACTTCTCCCAGGCTAACACCCAAGACTAGCTAGCATGATACTTCTCCCAGGCTAACACAATACTTCTCCCAGGCTAACACAATACTTCTCCCAGGCTAACACAATACTTCTCCCAGGCTAACACAATACTTCTCCCAGGCTAACACGATACTTCTCCCAGGCTAACACAATACTTCTCCCAGGCTAACACAATACTTCTCCCAGGCTAACACGATACTTCTCCCAGTCTAACACCCAAGACTAGCTAGCATGATACTTTAAACCTGTAATTTAGTCACTAGATTGATTAAGAACATGAAGTTTGGAACCTAAAACAACTAAACACAACTCTACAACCGGAAAAACAACTCCTGGTCCGTTTGTTTTTTACTTACATTGCTCAAAGCCACTTTTTGTTGATAACTCGGCGTAACATGGTCTGTTTTTTAGGGCTGATTTTTTGGTTGTTGTTGGAAGCTCGTTCTCTGCATTAAGAACATGCTGACTTCACTATGTCATTCCAGCTTCTGTCTTATCTGAGAACAGGTTACTTTCTCCCCGTGTTGCTTTGGTCCTTGCTCTCCCTTAGACATCCCAAAATGGCATCCTATTCACAAATAAATACCAAATATCAAGTTCTATTTTGACCAGAACCCTATGGGCCCCTGATCAACAATAGTGCACTAAGTAGGAAATAATGTGCAATCTGGGACGCAGACACAGTCATACAGTAGGAGGAGTGTGGAGATAATGAATTATGGGATGCAATTTTAACCAAAATCTCATCGGTTCCAAGAAATGTGTTCCATCACTCTCTCTGAAGGTGCCTTTGCTATGGCTTAGGGCTGAGCCTGTGTGTGTGTGTGTGTGTGTGTGTGTGTGTGTGTGTGTGTGTGTGTGTGTGTGTGTGTGTGTGTGTGTGTGTGTGTGTGTGTGTGTGTGTGAGTGAGTGAGTGAGTGAGTGAGTGAGTGAGTGAGTGAATGAGTGAGTGAGTGAGTGAGTGAGTGAGTGAGAGAGAGAGTGTGTGTAATAAGTCCTAGGGAAAAACCTTTGAACACAGAACAACAGGCAGTTTAGATTGAAACGCAGCACAGTAGTCTGGATTTAAAGTGGAACTGACAGCATTTTAATGACTTTGCAGATATGAAACAAACAGACCATCGTAATATCAAGTTCCCTGTTTATCCCCAGGAAACCAACTTTATAAGAGGTTTTAAAAATAGGTTCTATTCCGTGACGTACAGTAAGGCATTGCTGTTAGATGGATGTCGTTCAATGCAGATTAATATAATTCACCAATACATTTCTCGGTGGTCCAAAACATATTACGATCAGGTTGTAAATCACAGCTGGCCTGGCACATTGTTTGCCGCCTCTAACCAATCGGTATGCACCGTTTCAGTGTCAAAGACTTGATATTTTGACAAAAACGGACGACTTTAACTAAGACTGGGAATGTCGATACAATCAAACTAGCAGGAGCAATGATCACAAGTCATTTACATGGCTAATAGGCTAGCGTATCTATTTATATAGCCTTTCATTAAGAAATCTAAAAACACGGAGCTTGATGTTAGTTAACTAGTTGCTGGGAAGATGTCATGTCATTAGATGAGTGGGTGTGGCCAACTTTTCCCCCTCATATTGTTTTTCGTTGGCTACAGTTAGAGAGGCGGGTGTCATTTGGTTAGCTAGCGAGAAATTTGAATCGCTTTGCTAGCAAGCTAAGCTAAACTGAACTTGAAAGATTGACATCTAAGAAATATCTGTGCTGTGGATAACAATCAAATGTATTTGGCATCCATTAAAAGGGGCGGGCAGGCAGGAAGTTCCCATTCAACCCATTCATTAAAAGGGGCAGGCAGGCAGGAAGTTCCCATTCAACCCATCCAATAAAAGGGGCAGGCAGGCAGGAAGTTCCCATTCAACCCATCCAATAAAAGGGGCAGGCAGGCAGGAAGTTCCCATTCAACCCATCCATTAAAAGGGGCGGGCAGGCAGGAAGTTCCCATTCAACCCATCCATTAAAAGGGGCAGGCAGGCAGGAAGTTCCCATTCAACCCATTCATTAAAAGGGGCGGGCAGGCAGGAAGTTCCCATTCAACCCATTCATTAAAAGGGGCAGGCAGGCAGGAAGTTCCCATTCAACCCATCCATTAAAAGGGGCGGGCAGGCAGGAAGTTCCCATTCAACCCATTCATTAAAAGGGGCAGGCAGGCAGGAAGTTCCCATTCAACCCATCCAATAAAAGGGGCGGGCAGGCAGGAAGTTCCCATTCAACCCATCCATTAAAAGGGGCGGGCAAGCAGGAAGTTCCCATTCAACCCATCCATTAAAAGGGGCGGGCAGGCAGGAAGTTCCCATTCAACCCATCCATTAAAAGGGGCGGGCAGGCAGGAAGTTCCCATTCAACCCATCCATTAAAAGGGGCGGGCAAGCAGGAAGTTCCCATTCAACCCATCCATTAAAAGGGGTGGGCAGGCAGGAAGTTCCCATTCAACCCATCCATTAAAAGGGGCGGGCAGGCAGGAAGTTCCCATTCAGTTGTCAAAATGTGGGTTGGGACAAGCGTGCATTGGCAGACGAGTTGCAGAAGGACGAGAAGGCTACTAATTCCCTTCATTCATCAGTGCCTGTTTGACGTCCAACTACAAGCTGAAAAAGTATGAGAGGGTTTATCTACTCTTGCCTCATTCGATTTTTAGCTCATCTTGCTCTGGCTAGCATTAGTCGTTGATCTTGGGGAGGGAGACGTAGCCTACCTGTTCATGGTTGTTGATGTGTATAACTGAGGGAGAGAGAGCCTACCTGTTCATGGTTGTTGATGTGTATAACTGAGGGAGACGTAGCCTACCTGTTCATGGTTGTTGATGTGTATAACTGAGGGAGAGAGAGCCTACCTGTTCATGGTTGTTGATGTGTATAACTGAGAGAGAGAGAGAGCCTACCTGTTCATGGTTGTTGATGTGTATAACTGAGGGAGAGAGAGCCTACCTGTTCATGGTTGTTGATGTGTATAACTGAGGGAGAGAGAGCCTACCTGTTCATGGTTGTTGATGTGTATAACTGAGAGAGAGCCTACCTGTTCATGGTTGTTGATGTGTATAACTGAGAGAGAGCCTACCTGTTCATGGTTGTTGATGTGTATAACTGAGAGAGAGCCTACCTGTTCATGGTTGTTGATGTGTATAACTGAGGGAGAGAGAGAGAGAGCCTACCTGTTCATGGTTGTTGATGTGTATAACTGAGGGAGAGAGAGAGAGAGAGAGCCTACCTGTTCATGGTTGTTGATGTGTATAACTGAGGGAGAGAGAGCCTACCTGTTCATGGTTGTTGATGTGTATAACTGAGGGAGAGAGAGCCTACCTGTTCATGGTTGTTGATCTGTATAACTGAGGGAGAGAGAGCCTACCTGTTCATGGTTGTTGATGTGTATAACTGAGGGAGAGAGAGCCTACCTGTTCATGGTTGTTGATGTGTATAACTGAGAGAGAGAGAGAGCCTACCTGTTCATGGTTGTTGATGTGTATAACTGAGGGAGAGAGAGCCTACCTGTTCATGGTTGTTGATGTGTATAACTGAGGGAGAGAGAGCCTACCTGTTCATGGTTGTTGATGTGTATAACTGAGAGAGAGCCTACCTGTTCATGGTTGTTGATGTGTATAACTGAGAGAGAGCCTACCTGTTCATGGTTGTTGATGTGTATAACTGAGAGAGAGCCTACCTGTTCATGGTTGTTGATGTGTATAACTGAGGGAGAGAGAGAGAGAGCCTACCTGTTCATGGTTGTTGATGTGTATAACTGAGGGAGAGAGAGAGAGAGAGAGCCTACCTGTTCATGGTTGTTGATGTGTATAACTGAGGGAGAGAGAGCCTACCTGTTCATGGTTGTTGATGTGTATAACTGAGGGAGAGAGAGCCTACCTGTTCATGGTTGTTGATCTGTATAACTGAGGGAGAGAGAGCCTACCTGTTCATGGTTGTTGATGTGTATAACTGAGGGAGAGAGAGCCTACCTGTTCATGGTTGTTGATGTGTATAACTGAGGGAGAGAGAGCCTACCTGTTCATGGTTGTTGATGTGTATAACTGAGAGAGAGCCTACCTGTTCATGGTTGTTGATGTGTATAACTGAGGGAGAGAGAGAGAGAGCCTACCTGTTCATGGTTGTTGATGTGTATAACTGAGGGAGAGAGAGAGAGAGAGAGCCTACCTGTTCATGGTTGTTGATGTGTATAACTGAGGGAGAGAGAGCCTACCTGTTCATGGTTGTTGATGTGTATAACTGAGGGAGAGAGAGCCTACCTGTTCATGGTTGTTGATGTGTATAACTGAGGGAGAGAGAGCCTACCTGTTCATGGTTGTTGATGTGTATAACTGAGGGAGAGAGAGCCTACCTGTTCATGGTTGTTGATGTGTATAACTGAGAGAGAGAGAGCCTACCTGTTCATGGTTGTTGATGTGTATAACTGAGGGAGAGAGAGCCTACCTGTTCATGGTTGTTGATGTGTATAACTGAGGGAGAGAGAGCCTACCTGTTCATGGTTGTTGATGTGTATAACTGAGGGAGAGAGAGCCTACCTGTTCATGGTTGTTGATGTGTATAACTGAGGGAGAGAGAGCCTACCTGTTCATGGTTGTTGATGTGTATAACTGAGGGAGAGAGAGCCTACCTGTTCATGGTTGTTGATGTGTATAACTGAGGGAGAGAGAGCCTACCTGTTCATGGTTGTTGATGTGTATAACTGAGGGAGAGAGAGCCTACCTGTTCATGGTTGTTAATGTGTATAACTGAGAGAGACGTAGCCTACCTGTTCATGGTTGTTGATGTGTATAACTGAGAGAGAGAGAGCCTACCTGTTCATGGTTGTTGATGTGTATAACTGAGGGAGAGAGAGCCTACCTGTTCATGGTTGTTGATGTGTATAACTGAGGGAGAGAGAGCCTACCTGTTCATGGTTGTTGATGTGTATAACTGAGGGAGAGAGAGCCTACCTGTTCATGGTTGTTGATGTGTATAACTGAGAGAGAGAGAGCCTACCTGTTCATGGTTGTTGATGTGTATAACTGAGGGAGAGAGAGACTACCTGTTCATGGTTGTTGATGTGTATAACTGAGGGAGAGAGAGCCTACCTGTTCATGGTTGTTGATGTGTATAACTGAGGGAGAGAGAGCCTACCTGTTCATGGTTGTTGATGTGTATAACTGAGGGAGACGTAGCCTACCTGTTCATGGTTGTTGATGTGTATAACTGAGGGAGAGAGAGCCTACCTGTTCATGGTTGTTGATGTGTATAACTGAGGGAGACGTAGCCTACCTGTTCATGGTTGTTGATGTGTATAACTGAGGGAGAGAGAGCCTACCTGTTCATGGTTGTTGATGTTTTTTTTTGCTTTCACTCAGAGCTCCTCTGCTCCTCTGTGGAGATGGGAGAACCTTCCAGAAGGACAACCATCTCTGTAGCACTCCATCAATCAGGCCTTTACGGTAGAGTGGTCAGATGGAAGCCACCCCTCAGTAAAAAGCACATAACAGCCTGCTTGGAGTTTGCCAAAAGGCACCTAAAGGACTCTCAGACCATGAGAAACAAGATTCTCTGGTCTGATGAAACCAAGATTGAACTAGATGTTTGTGATTATTTATTTAAGTACCATGATATTGTAGTGGATTCGAGCTTCGACTGGAAGCCAGTGGAGTGTGCAGAGGAGCGGGTGCCATGGGAGAACTTGGGACGGTTGAACACCAGGCGGGCTGCAGCGTTTTGGATAAGTTGCAGGGGTTTGATGGCACTAGCGGGGAGCCCAGCCAACAGCGAGTTGCAGTAGTCCAGACAGGAGATTAGTGCCTTGATTAGAACCTGCACCACTTCCTGTGTGACACAGAGAAGAAGAGAGAAGAGAGGTTGACTGATCCATCTTGAAGCCTGACTGGTTCGGGTCCAGAAGATCGTTCTGAGAGAGATAAAGAAAAAGTTAATCAGAGACAGCACGCTCAAATGTTTTGGAAAGGAAAGAAAGAAGGGATACCGGTTTGTAGTTTTAGACGTTGGGAATGTTGGCTTCTTGAGGAGGGGAGCGAAGTCAGAGGCATTTGGTATTCATTAGGATTCCCATTAGCATTATTGGTCAAGGTCTAAAATACATTAATTTAAAACATCACATATAGCCTAAATATCAGTACATACACACAATATCTAGGTCTAATACATAACACAGTGCAAATTACAATACCAAATATATAAAATGGCTGGTACTCTTCACAATCCCCTTTGTGCAGTAAGGTGTTCTTTAATCTGGTTGTATTGCCAGCTTGAGTTACCTGGGTTACCAGAGAGTTCCAAGTGGTCATGTTACCTGGGTTACCAGAGAGTTCCAAGTGGTCATGTTACCTGGGTTACCAGAGAGTTCCAAGTGGTCATGTTACCTGGGTTACCAGAGAGTTCCAAGTGGTCATGTTACCTGGGTTACCAGAGAGTTCCAAGTGGTCATGTTACCTGGGTTACCAGAGAGTTCCAAGTGGTCATGTTACCTGGGTTACCAGAGAGTTCCAAGTGGTCAAGGATCTATTTAATACTGTGTGTTTCCCAGCCTCTGTTCTGGTACGCCACACAACTGAATTTACATGAGAGAAGCTTCCATGAAGGAAAACCCTTCTGTGTTGTATTAAATAGGTAACTCTCGATCCATAGTAAGGCAAAGGATTCAAATCCATAACACCGATATTTTTTGTCAGCGATAAGTTATGATCAGTGACATCAAAAGCTGGTGAAGTCTAACAACACAGCTCCCACAAACTTCTTACTATACATTTCTTTCAGCCAATCATTTGTGTCAGTGCCGAGCATGTTGAGTGCCCTTCCTTTATAAGCATGCTGAAAGTCTGTTGCTAATTTGTTTTCTGTAAAGTAACTTTGTATTTCATAAATTTCCAAAAGTTTGCTCAACGCACCTGTGAAAGGCTGATGAGTCAGCTATTCAACCATTAAAGGGTGCTCTGCTATTCTTGGGTAGCTGAATGACCGTTGACTCCCTTCATGTCTGAGGGCGCATACACTGCCTTCGAGGCATAAATTGAAGATGTGACAAACAGGAGTCACAATGGATTCTGGTACAAACTTCAACAATTTTACCGTCCAGGTTGTCGGCAGGTTTGTCCTCATTTAATGATTAGCAACAATTTTTCAACTTCCACTTTGTGGAACTCGAAACTACAGCGCTTCATTATTTGGTCCGTTGTGAATATGAAGGCTATGCATTTTGTTGTTTGCATGTTATACAGTGCCTTGCGAAAGTATTCGGCCCCCTTGAACTTTGCGACCTTTAGCCACATTTCAGGCTTCAAACATAAAGATATAAAACTGTATTTTTTTGTGAAGAATCAACAACAAGTGGGACACAATCATGAAGTGGAACGACATTTATTGGATATTTCAAACTTTTTTAACAAATCAAAAACTGAAAAATTGGGCGTGCAAAATTATTCAGCCCCCTTAAGTTAATACTTTGTAGCGCCACCTTTTGCTGCGATTACAGCTGTAAGTCGCTTGGGGTATGTCTCTATCAGTTTTGCACATCGAGAGACTGACATTTTTTCCCATTCGTCCTTGCAAAACAGCTTGAGCTTAGTGTGGTTGGATGGAGAGCATTTGTGAACAGCAGTTTTCAGTTCTTTCCACAGATTCTCGATTGGATTCAGGTCTGGACTTTGACCTGGCCATTCTAACACCTGGATATGTTTATTTTTGAACCATTCCATTGTAGATTTTGCTTTATGTTTTGGATCATTGTCTTGTTGGAAGACAAATCTCCATCCCAGTCTCAGGTCTTTTGCAGACTCCATCAGGTTTTCTTCCAGAATGGTCCTGTATTTGGCTCCATCTATCTTCCCATCAATTTTAACCATCTTCCCTGTCCCTGCTGAAGAAAAGCAGGCCCAAACCATGATGCTGCCACCACCATGTTTGACAGTGGGGATGGTGTGTTCAGCTGTGTTGCTTTTACGCCAAACATAACGTCTTGCATTGTTGCCAAAAAGTTCAATTTTGGTTTCATCTGACCAGAGCACCTTCTTCCACATGTTTGGTGTGTCTCCCAGGTGGCTTGTGGCAAACTTTAAACTACACTTTTTATGGATATCTTTAAGAAATGGCTTTCTTCTTGCCACTCTTCCATAAAGGCCAGATTTGTGCAATATACGACTGATTGTTGTCCTATGGACAGAGTCTCCCACCTCAGCTGTAGATCTCTGCAGTTCATCCAGAGTGATCATGGGCCTCCTGGCTGCATCTCTGATCAGTCTTCTCCTTGTATGAGCTGAAAGTTTAGAGGGACGGCCAGGTCTTGGTAGATTTGCAGTGGTCTGATACTCCTTCCATTTCAATATTATCGCTTGCACAGTGCTCCTTGGGATGTTTAAAGCTTGGGAAATCTTTTTGTATCCAATCCGGCTTTAAACTTCTTCACAACAGTATCTCGGACCTGCCTGGTGTGTTCCTTGTTCTTCATGATGCTCTCTGCGCTTTTGACGGACCTCTGAGACTATCACAGTGCAGGTGCATTTATACGGAGACTTGATTACACACAGGTGGATTGTATTTATCATCATTAGTCATTTAGGTCAACATTGGATCATTCAGAGATCCTCACTGAACTTCTGGAGAGAGTTTGCTGCACTGAAAGTAAAGGGGCTGAATAATTTTGCACGGCCAATTTTTCAGTTTTTGATTTGTTAAAAAAGCTTGAAATATCCAATAAATGTCGTTCCACTTCATGATTGTGTCCCACTTGTTGTTGATTCTTCACAAAAAAATACAGTTTTATATCTTTATGTTTGAAGCCTGAAATGTGGCAAAAGGTCGCAAAGTTCATGGGGGCCGAATACTTTCGCAAGGCACTGTACCTAAGTTTGCTAATCTTGTCTCAACAACAAAACAGTTAATTAAGTGGTTGACAATTACAAAGGGTTTTGTGATGAACAAGCCCTCTGCCTCAATGAAGGATGGAGACAAGTATATACGTATATACATACATACGTATATACTGTACTCTATATCATCGACTGTATCCTTATGTAATACATGTATCACTAGCCACTTTAACTATGCCACTTTGTTTACATACTCATCTCATATGTATATACTGTACTCGATACCATCTACTGGATCTTGCCTATGCTGCTCTGTACCATCACTCATTCATATATCCTTATGTACATATTCTTTATCCCCTTACACTGTGTACAAGACAGTAGTTTTGGAATTGTTAGTTAGATTACTCGTTGGTTATTACTGCATTGTCGGAACTAGAAGCACAAGCATTTCGCTACACTCGCATTAACATCTGCTAACCATGTGTATGTGACAAATAAAATTAGATTTGATTTGATTTGATTTGAAGTCTGCCTAGAATTTCATTTAACTCCAAAACTTTTTTTATATAATTTATCTTTGTTCCATAGTTTCTTCTTCTTTTTGTTTAGTTTTTGTGAATTCTCAATGTTCTGTATGTTTGTCAGACTTATTTGCTATTCCCTTTCAGCCATACAGTTTTGTAATTTCATCGTCTAACCATTGGTATTTGGCAGTTCTAACAGTCAGTTTCTCGACGGGTGCATGCCTATCAGTAACTAGACATGTGCAGTGTCCGGATGTTCCTTATTACACACCACAGACCCAAACACATTTTTTCCCCCCCATCTTCAACATAATAATCATTTGCAAAGTCTCTTGTATGATTGTTTATACACAACTTTTAGGTCCAGCCATTGTTTTTTTCTAGATATGGGTATTATATTGTGATCACTACATCCGGTTAGTGTGGATACTGCTTAAGAGCTGATTTCTGCAACATTAGTAAAGATGTGATCTATACACCACGGATGATTTAGTTCCTGTTCTGTTTGTAAATACCCCGGTAGGTTGACTGATAACTTGAACCAGATTAGAGGCACTGGTTACTGCCTGAAGCTTCTTTTTGAGTGGGCAGCTTGATGACAACCAGGCAATATTTAGCTCACCCAGAAAATATACCTCTCTGTTGATATTGCATACATAATCAAGCATTTCACACACATAGTCCAAATAGACTTTTAGCACTTGGCCAATAGCAACTTCCTACGAGAATAGGCTTTAGGTGAGGCAGATTAACCTGTAGCCATTTTACTTCCATATCATCTGACATGAGATCCTCTCTCAACCTAACAGGAATATGACTCTGGACATTTATAGCAACACCTCCTCCATTTTCTGAATTTCTATTTTCCTATATATTCTATAACCATGTATAGGTACTACTGCATCATCAAAGGAATGATCTGTATTTCCTGTATGCTCCATAACCATGTATTGTGACTATCATTAATGTGATGACTTATTTATCTAATCCACTAACTAGGTTTAATTGTCACCCCGATTAAATTAATCATGTAACAATTAACTCATTAGGAATTTGGGGCACCACGGGAAAAGTTGTTTAACGAGTTACTATCTCACGACTTAAACTCTAAAGATATATAGATTTATTTTACATCAATAACAGTCAATTATTAATTATTACCTCAGTCTCATTCTGAACGTCACATAATCCTTAGATCCCTTCTGAATATTCAGTACGACACTAATTGATTTAATCATTTATTTATTAAGTAACTAAATAATAACACAGAATGCACATGCACGCTTACATGAGATAAAAGTCTCTAGTGGACTGACAAGATATGATGGCTGGAGAGATGGAGAGATGGAGAGACAAAGAGAGACAACACTTGGATACATTTGGAAACTACGCTCATGGAAATATTAATGCATAACACTATAACCACCGCTCATTCAGTTTAGAAATGCAATATATATTTACGCGTAGCTGTACCTGATCGACATCTCTCTGTTGAAGCCAATCGATCCATCTATGGGTAGTGGCTCGATGTAAGGCTCTGGTTGTCCACCAGAGGTCACAATGTCCTTTGTAGAGCTTCTCTGGTAGTGGAGTGGTTGTTAGATTAGATACTTCTGATGTACCAGTGGTTGTCTATGGGGATTCTCCTTCCCACCTTGTGTCTTTAGTCAAAGTTCTATACATGCACAGCTGCAGACTGAATGTTTCTGGTCTCCTAGGTCTCTCTTCTCTTCTAGTGTTGAGGTTGAGAGCATTTCGTCATGCTGACACAAAGTCTGAGCTCACTTGGGCTTGGCTACTGACAGTGTATAGCTTATATGAAAAACAATTGTGTCATTAGAAAACTAAAATCACATTTATATATTTTCAAAAATACTCTCATAATTAATAATTTACACAACATTTAGATCTAAACTTGACAGAATGTGTTTCCTTCCTAAGTTACAGTTACTCTGTTAACTTTTTATGGCTGCAGGGGCAGTCCTGATTAGCTTGGATGACAAGTTGCCCATTGTAAACGGCCAGCTCCTCAGTCTCAGTTGCTAATATATGCATATTATTATTAGTATTGGATAGAAAACACTCTAAAGTTTCCAAAACTGTCAAAATATTGTCTGTGAGTATAACAGAACTGATATTGCAGGCGAAACCCTGAGGAAAATTAAAACAGGAAGTGGCTTCTATTTTGAAAACTCCATGTTCCATAGCCTCCCTTTGCTGGATTTAAAGGGATATGAACCAGATTCCTTTTCCAATCGCTTCCTCAAGGTGTCAACAGTCTTCAGACATAGTTTCAGACTTTTATTTTGAAAAATGAGCCAGAACGATAACATCGCGTCAAGTGGTCACATGAGTTTGGATAGGTATTGCTTTTCCCTCTTCTACTGTGAAAGACATTTGCGGTTGATATATTATCGATTATATATTTTACAAACAACCTGAGGATTGATTATAAAAAACGTTTGACATGTTTCTGTGGACGTTATGGAAACTATTTGGAATTTTCTTCTGCGTTGTCGTGACCGCTCTTTCCTGTGGATTTCTGAACATAACGCGACAAACAAACAGAGGTATTTAGGATATAAAAATAATCTTTATGGAACAAAAGGAACATTTGTTGTGTAACTGGGAGTCTCGTGAGTGAAAACATCCGAAGATCAAAGGTAAACAATTAATTTGATTGCTCTTCTGATTTTCGTGACCAAGCTACCTGATGCTAAGTGTACTTAATGTTTTGTCTAGTGATCGATAAACTTACACAAACGCTTGGATTGCTTTCGCTGTAAAGCATAATTTCTAAATCTGACACGACAGGTGGATTAACAAAAGGCTAAGCTGTGTTTTCCTATATTGCACTTGTGATTTCATGAATCTAAATATTTTTAGTATTATTTATTGAATGTAGTGCTATGCTATTCAGCGGTTGTTGATGACACTTATCCCGTTAGTGGGATTGCAGCCATAACAAGTTAAACCATCCTTAATGACATCACAAAATAATAAACAATGTGACAGGATTATTCTTTACATCCCCCCGAACCATTCTTAACATTCCTATCTTATTAATATTGTTCCATTAAGTTCATTATTTTGAAGAAAAAGGTTTTGGTGGCAAAAGTCTCTCTGAAACAAAGTGATTTCAGTCTTCC
Source organism: Oncorhynchus clarkii lewisi (assembly GCF_045791955.1). NCBI lineage: Eukaryota > Metazoa > Chordata > Actinopteri > Salmoniformes > Salmonidae > Oncorhynchus > Oncorhynchus clarkii. Next base: position 62,992,044 of record NC_092165.1, read on the forward strand.
CCCTACTATAGAGCCAGAGGGAGAGTATCTGCAAACTATTTATGACCTGCTGTTAAGTCATAAAACCGGCCCAACTCCCCCCTCCTGTGGGAGAGAGGGGGGGGGGGGGGGGGGGGTCTGGCTATCTGTCAGTCATGTGCCAAGCTCACTAGCAGATTTAGGTATGGGCAGCATCTTGCCAGGGGTGGCATGGGGCTCCCGCACAAAACAAATTCGGAATGGGGTTTTAATACACCCAAAACAAACACGTATACAAAACACTGGGATGTACCCAAAGAAAAGAGAGTAAGAGAGAGTAAACCTCGTAGAACGACACAGGACGAGACCCGTAATACACAATTCCCAAAACACGCAGCACAGGCTGAGATAACGCATAGGTACTCACACGACCAACGGACATGGGAACAATAACCGACAGCCCAATGGGGAATCAAAGGGCACATTTATACAATTACAATCAGTGGGAATGGGTACCAGGTGTGCGTAATGAAACAGCTCCGGAGGGATCCGGAGCTGCTGTAACCATACCAACGGTGATTCTATCCACTGTTTCAGAGTAGGAGTGGTCCTTCCAGATTCTAAGGATTACTCTAGCTGCTGTAACCATACCAACAGTGATTCTATCCACTGTTTCAGAGTAGGAGTGACCCTTCCAGATTCTAAGGATTACTCTAGCTGCTGTAACCATACCAACGGTGATTCTATCCACTGTTTCAGAGTAGGAGTGGTCCTTCCAGATTCTAAGGATTACTCTAGCTGCTGTAACCATACCAACAGTGATTCTATCCACTGTTTCAGAGTAGGAGTGACCCTTCCAGATTCTAAGGATTACTCTAGCTGCTGTAACCATACCAACGGTGATTCTATCCACTGTTTCAGAGTAGGAGTGACCCTTCCAGATTCTAAGGATTACTCTAGCTGCTGTAACCATACCAACAGTGATTCTATCCACTGTTTCAGAGTAGGAGTGACCCTTCCAGATTCTAAGGATTACTCTAGCTGCTGTAACCATACCAACAGTGATTCTATCCACTGTTTCAGAGTAGGAGTGACCCTTCCAGGTTCTAAGGATTACTCTAGCTGCTGTAACCATACCAACAGTGATTCTATCCACTGTTTCAGAGTAGGAGTGGTCCTTCCAGGTTCTAAGGATTACTCTAGCTGCTGTAACCATACCAACGGTGATTCTATCCACTGTTTCAGAGTAGGAGTGGTCCTTCCAGATTCTAAGGATTACTCTAGCTGCTGTAACCATACCAACAGTGATTCTATCCACTGTTTCAGAGTAGGAGTGACCCTTCCAGATTCTAAGGATTACTCTAGCTGCTGTAACCATACCAACGGTGATTCTATCCACTGTTTCAGAGTAGGAGTGGTCCTTCCAGATTCTAAGGATTACTCTAGCTGCTGTAACCATACCAACAGTGATTCTATCCACTGTTTCAGAGTAGGAGTGACCCTTCCAGATTCTAAGGATTACTCTAGCTGCTGTAACCATACCAACGGTGATTCTATCCACTGTTTCAGAGTAGGAGTGACCCTTCCAGATTCTAAGGATTACTCTAGCTGCTGTAACCATACCAACAGTGATTCTATCCACTGTTTCAGAGTAGGAGTGACCCTTCCAGATTCTAAGGATTACTCTAGCTGCTGTAACCATACCAACAGTGATTCTATCCACTGTTTCAGAGTAGGAGTGACCCTTCCAGGTTCTAAGGATTACTCTAGCTGCTGTAACCATACCAACAGTGATTCTATCCACTGTTTCAGAGTAGGAGTGGTCCTTCCAGGTTCTAAGGATTACTCTAGCTGCTGTAACCATACCAACAGTGATTCTATCCACTGTTTCAGAGTAGGAGTGGTCCTTCCAGGTTCTAAGGATTACTCTAGCTGCTGTAACCATACCAACAGTGATTCTATCCACTGTTTCAGAGTAGGAGAGGTCCTTCCAGGTTCTAAGGATTACTCTAGCTGATGTAACCATACCAACAGTGATTCTATCCACTGTTTCAGAGTAGGAGTGGTCCTTCCAGATTCTAAGGATTACTCTAGCTGCTGTAACCATACCAACGGTGATTCTGACCACTGTTTCAGAGTAGGAGTGACCCTTCCAGATTCTAAGGATTACTCTAGCTGCTGTAACCATACCAACGGTGATCAGTGCAAATTCCTCCTTTGTTTCATTAGGTTACTCTGTTCTATCGCCCAAGGGAAATATTCTAGTTCGAAACTGGAATTGTTAACTCCAACCATTCCTCTCGAATATTTCAAAACATCTTTCCAGGAAAGTTGCACTAATGAGCATTCCCATATCGCGTGTAAAAATGTCCCAGTGTCTTTTTTGACATTTCCAACACAGAGAATTGTGGGTCAGCCCCATCTGAGGAAGCCCTGTTGGGGTCCAATAAAAACTATGTACTATCTTATATTGAGTGAGTTTCCCCCAGGCTTCCCTTATGTTCCTCCAATTTCACACTTAAAGTCAGTTTGCCATATTGTTCTGAGGTTTCTACAGTCTCTGCAGATGACTAAATATTGAGTATAAAATGGCTGCTTTATGTTTGGGTCGTTCCAAATACTCAGCTATTGGGTTCTTTCTTGGATTTTGGTGATAGCCGGTTAACAACATTCTCTCAATTGTAAATATTTCCAGGAATGTCCCTCATCTCCCACGTCAAATCTGAGTATGACATTAAAACATCTTCTTTGTACAGATCACTTATAATATTAATTTATTTCGGTAGCCATTGTTTCCAGTACACATACATATTTCCTTTCAGGAGCCTAGGATTATGCCACAATGATGAGTATCCTTGATTTAAATGTGAAATTCAACATTTCTTGTGTAATATTCTACACACCTCCACACAAAATTGAGTTGGGAGTTAACAGAACTCTCCCCTGTCAGACTGTGACAAAATATCAACAGACCTCTCCCCTGTTAGACAGAATATCAACAGACCGGCCTCCCGAGTGGCGCAGTGGACCCAAAAGGCTCAGACTTTTCTGTTTCCATCTAGGCGGGCTGACACCTGTGTCTTACAGGACCATGGCTCCTGCGAACCTGCTCTCACTTGGGGCTAAAGCCAGGCATATGGTACTTTTCAGCCAGCATTTACATAACAATGGCTAACTGGGAACTTTAACACCTCACAAAGCAGCTGTTTTGAATATGCAGAGGTTGTTGATTCTGCTCTTCACACAAGTGAACTGTTAGCGCTAGCTATGGAGACACAAGTCCTCACTGTCAGCGCTAGCTATGGAGACACAAGTCCTCACTGTCAGCGCTAGCTATGGAGACACAAGTCCTCACTGTTAGCGCTAGCTATGGAGACACAAGTTCCCTAGTATAACAAGGCTGTATACACTAGTGTAATACTGGTGTTATAGTTTGAAAAACAGCAATAGAGAACACAAATAATTTGGAACATGCTAAATGAATCACTGTGTTTATTCTGCTAACTCTCCCCAGTCCAGGCTGCCAGGACCATAATGCCTCTGCAGGATGGCTGTGTGCCCAACGGCACACTATCCCTATAGGTCCTGCTCAAAAGTAGTGCACTATATAGGGAATAGGGTGCCGTTTGGGATGAACTAGATGCCGTGCTGGAGAAAACAACCAGGAGTTTTGAACGTGTGGTCAATAGAGCGTGGTGTTGCTCTACAGTAACTGTTAGCTAATAATTTCTCTTCTCAAATTCTCCTCCCAAATTCTACCTTGTCTGTCCTCCAAGTCAGGAGTCATAGCTGGAATCCCAAATGGCACCCTGTTCCCTATATAGTGCACTATTTTTGCCCAGGGCCCTATAGGGAATAAGGTGCCATTTAGGAATTTGGTGAACCCCACACACCCTGTTGCAGAGCAGACTGAGACTGGAGATGATAACCCCTCAGACTGGCTCAGCTTAGTGTTAGCTGGAGATGATAACCCCTCAGACTGGCTCAGTTTAGTGTTAGCTGGAGATGATAACCCCTCAGACTGGCTCAGTTTAGTGTTAGCTGGAGATGATAACCCTTCAGACTGGCTCAGCTTAGTGTTAGCTGGAGATAACCCTTCAGACTGGCTCAGCTTAGTGTTAACTGGAGATAACCCTTCAGACTGGCTCAGCTTAGTGTTAACTGGAGATGATAACCCCTCAGACTGGCTCAGCTTAGTGTTAACTGGAGATGATAACCCCTCAGACTGGCTCAGCTTAGTGTTAGCTGGAGATAACCCCTCAGACTGGCTCAGCTTAGTGTTAACTGGAGATGATAACCCCTCAGACTGGCTCAGTTTAGTGTTAGCTGGAGATGATAACCCCTCAGACTGGCTCAGTTTAGTGTTAGCTGGAGATGATAACCCCTCAGACTGGCTCAGTTTAGTGTTAGCTGGAGATGATAACCCTTCAGACTGGCTCAGCTTAGTGTTAGCTGGAGATAACCCTTCAGACTGGCTCAGCTTAGTGTTAACTGGAGATAACCCTTCAGACTGGCTCAGCTTAGTGTTAACTGGAGATGATAACCCCTCAGACTGGCTCAGCTTAGTGTTAACTGGAGATGATAACCCCTCAGACTGGCTCAGCTTAGTGTTAGCTGGAGATAACCCCTCAGACTGGCTCAGCTTAGTGTTAACTGGAGATGATAACCCCTCAGACTGGCTCAGTTTAGTGTTAGCTGGAGATGATAACCCCTCAGACTGGCTCAGCTTAGTGTTAGCTGGAGATAAGCCCTCAGACTGGCTCAGCTTAGTGTTAGCTGGAGATAACCCCTCAGACTGGCTCAGCTTAGTGTTAGCTGATACCCCTCAGACTGGCTCAGCTTAGTGTTAGCTGGAGATAACCCCTCAGACTGGCTCAGCTTAGTGTTAGCTGGAGATAACCCCTCAGACTGGCTCAGCTTAGTGTTAACTGGAGATAACCCTTCAGACTGGCTCAGCTTAGTGTTAGCTGGAGATAACCCCTCAGACTGGCTCAGCTTAGTGTTAGCTGGAGATAACCCCTCAGACTGGCTCAGCTTAGTGTTAGCTGGAGATAACCCCTCAGACTGGCTCAGCTTAGTGTTAGCTGGAGATAAGCCCTCAGACTGGCTCAGCTTAGTGTTAGCTGGAGATGATAACCCTTCAGACTGGCTCAGCTTAGTGTTAACTGGAGATAACCCCTCAGACTGGCTCAGCTTAGTGTTAACTGGAGATTACCCCTCAGACTGGCTCAGCTTAGTGTTAGCTGGAGATAACCCCTCAGACTGGCTCAGCTTAGTGTTAGCTGGAGATAACCCCTCAGACTGGCTCAGCTTAGTGTTAGCTGGAGATAACCCCTCAGACTGGCTCAGCTTAGTGTTAGCTGGAGATAAGCCCTCAGACTGGCCCAGTTTAGTGTTAGCTGTTAACCACAGAATTTTTCACCTCTATATAAAACACAGGAAAATCTATATGGTTTACTGCACTCTGCTGTTAAAATACTTGTTTGAATATATATATATATATATTTACTGAGAACCATTGTGTCTGCTCTAGTGTCTTGGCTGAGATGAGCAGTCCTGTGTCATTGGAGCTTACATGTTGGCGTGACAACTCAAACTAGTTGGTTCAACCTTCCATTTGTATTGACACACTGTGTGACTAACAGGGTTTGGGCAGATCCTCTATACTCTAAAGCCAGCTCAATGTCACAGACTGAAGAGAGGACAGACTGATGCAGATAGACAGCAGGAATGTAACCGTACATTTTGGTAAAGTACCTCAACTTCTCAGATTATTATTTGACAAATCAAAATCTACGGAGTCTACTGTTGGCCTGTGAACATCAACGTAACACCTAAATGTCATTTATTCTTACAGGCTTCTTTAAAGCAACACGGTCATCTGTTTTCCCACTGTGGCCGCATGAGGAACTGCAGTAACAATAGTTGAAAAACCACAACATAACAGTCCCTCAATCTAATAGTCTTTCTGACAATCCTCATGTCCTCTCTCCTCGCCTCCTACCCAATCCAGTCGGAAGAGAAGGTCCAAGGTCCCTCCCCTCTGACCTTCTCCAGTGTGTTTTTAGGAGGCGGCGAGGAGAGAGGATGTAAAGAAATGGAGTATTTGTGTTTTGAGCTGCAGCCATGGAAGGTGAGGTGAGTGTACCTGGGGTATTACTGACATAGAAGGTGAGTGGACTAAAGGTACCTGGGGTATTACTGACATGGAAGGTGAGGTGAGTGGACTAAGGTGCCTGGGGTATTACTGACATGGAAGGTGAGGTGAGTGTACCTGGGGTATTACTGACATGGAAGGTGAGGTGAGTGTACCTGGGGTATTACTGACATGGAAGGTGAGTGGACTAAAGGTACCTGGGGTATTACTGACATGGATTAGTTGTCAGCGCTAATGACAGCTTTACAACGGTACTCAGAATGAAACAATTAGAAAATGGAAACATCCTGCCAGAAGACTTCCTCCAACTCTCAGAGCTGAGGATTGTGCTACCGACGCCACACTCTCCTGGTCATATGGGTGGATCAATCATTCACTGAAGAATTCAGAAGAATTCAGAAAAACCACTGAAGTTTCTCGGGTGAGACAGACTGGATTCACAGTCTGGTGCTGTTCACCTATGGGGATTGGTCTGGGAGACGCAACCATTTAACAACACATTGAGAGTGAACAGAAGGCCCTCCAGTGGCTTGTTGAAAAATGTGGAAACCGGGTATCATGTCTTCAGCAATAAGATCAGGAGTGATGTCACTCAGGTCACCGAGCTACTGGAGAACATAGAGACAGGAAACAGAGGAGGCCATTATGAAACAGAGAGAGAGAGAGAAGAGGACGAGAGGAGAGGTAACCTAATCAAATCAGATCATTTAGTCTGTTGTACTTGGCAATTTCAGAATAAAAAGGGCGATTATGGTCAGGGAGAAAAAAAAGGCAAATAAAAACCTAATGATTATGCCTGTTGCTGTCTGGAGATGTCTGGAGTCCATCAGTGTCCCCGGCCCGTTTTCCAGCGATAAATCCATTCGCTATAATAGAGAGGGTCAGAAGAGAAGGAGCAACGAACATCTCTTTTCGGATGCCAGCGCGCTTCCTGGAAGGAGCGTCATTGCTGCGATTGGACTGCAGGGAGTCAACACTCATCATCAAGTGAACAATTTCCCAGTTCCAACAGAGGAGGAGAACTTGACTCTAGAAAAGCTGTTTTCCACAAGAGGACGACACATCCTTCTTCTCAACGTTAGAAGTCTTCTTCCCCAGATTGAGGAAATTGACCTGCTCTCTAGTAACTGGAAGGTGTGCTTTGCTTTACTGGAACATTGTTGGATTGGTTGATAAAAAATGCTGAGATTGAAGTTAAAAATGTAGTAATTAGAAGAGACCGCAATGGCAAAGATGGGGGAGTTTGTATTTATGTAAGATCAGATACTGGGTTCAACTATAGATTTAAACCATGACGAGATTGAGTGGTTGCACATTTTATTACCAAAATATAAAACTATTATAGTTGGTACCTGTTATAGACGACCAGACCAGGAGACATTTTATGAATTGTTGGAGACTTGTTCCAACTGTACAGACTTTGGTCAATCAGAGGTTATTGTCACTGGTGATTCGAATACAGATTTGCTCTAAAAAGGGCCATGCTACTTTTAAAGCTCTTAAGAATTTCTGTAATCGGTTTGCTTTATACCAGCTGATTAATGAGCCCACCAGGGTCTGTCCATCTACCCAAACCAACATTGACCTTTGTGTTGATGTCAGATTAAAGATATCAAAACAGTGGAGTTGTAACCTATGGGCTCAGTGATCATTCCATAATTTTCTGTATTAAGGAAGGTTCTGAAAACCGTTTTTAATTGTTATAACTTCATAAAAATTAGGGCTATGAAGAATTATAGTGCAGATATTTTTGCTAATTATTTGAGCAAATTGGACTGGTCTGCTGTATTGAAATGCAATGAGGTGGAGAATGCCTGGGGCCATTTTAAATCATTCTTTTTTTTACATGCTGTAGATAAGCAGGCTCCAGTAATACAGGTTAAGCAAAGAACTGAACCACGGATAAATTATAACATTTTAAAGGCAATTAAGCGTAGAAACGAACCCTTTCTGGAGTTTAGAAAATCCAGGGCAGATGATATACTTATAGACTATAAGAAGTTGAGAAATGAGGTCAACAGGATGATACAGAAGATGGTTTCAATGACAAAACAGTTGAACATAGGAACGATCCGAGTACATTATCTAAGTGTCTGATGCTGTTAGGTAACAGTGACAGATTAAAGATCAAAGCTCTCAGTCTCAGTTTGGACATTGGAGGAAAGGTTACATCAGACAAGACCATGGTTACAGGCAGTCTGAATAGCTATTATTATTTATTTTTTTACACCTATAGCTAATTCATTAGTTAGCAAGCTACCATGTCAATCAGGTTGCTATGGGGGGAGAGTCGTGTCTAGCAGTTTCACTCAACAGCAGGGGATTCAAGTAGATGGTTTTTCATTTGAAAAGGTGTCTGAATCAACTGTGCTAGAGAGGCTGAAAGAACTTGACTGTTCCATAGCAACTGGCCTTGACAACATTCCTGACACACAACAAAAAAAAACCAGAGAAAAAACGTCCTGAGTCCTGTTCGGGTTCAAAGTGAAACTGAGGAAATCCCCAGGTTTTAAGGTGGTCGTAGGTGACAAAGTAGTCACAGCAAAGGACTCTGTTAAGTATCTTGGATGTGTGCCAGATAATCATCTGACAGGGGAGAGCACGGCACAAAACGTGATTTCCAAAGTGAACCATAAAATTACGTTTCTGGCTAGAACCTCCAAATACCTGGATAAGAATACAATGGGGACATTGTCAGGGGGCTCTTTGTTCAGTGCCACTTGAACTATGCATGCTCGTCCTGGTACAATATTGGCCCAAAGATAATACAACATCAACTGCAGGTATCTCAGAATAAATTAGTCAGGTTTATTCTTAAACTTACAGCACCTACGCATCTTGACGAATCCCCCTTTCCCTCTTCCTCCTTCCCCATTCCTCCTTCCCTCTTCCCCATTCCCTCTCTCCTCTTCCCCATTCCCTCTCTCCTCTTCCCCATTCCCTCTCTCCTCTTCCCCATTCCCTCTCTCCTCTTCCCCATTCCCTCTCTCCTCTTCCCTATTCCCTCTCTCCTCTTCCCCATTCCCTCTCTCCTCTTCCCTCTCTCCTCTTCCCCATTACTTCTCTCCTCTTCCCCATTCCCTCTCTCCTCTTCCCTCTTCAAAAGGACCACAATGGAAATAAGTTGTTAAGATTTATCGTGTTATCCTTGATGATCTTCTGAAATTGTATGTGGAGGCGTCACCGGCTGGAGGGCCCTTACATATAGTTTTGACAAATTGTCAAATAAATTCAATCAAAGAACAAATTGTTATTTACAATAGACAGCCTATTTATGGTGCTTATTGGTTTGACATTTTTTTAAAATTTGTGCCTCGTTTGATGGTCGACCCTGTTATGTGAACTGAACCCTCGTTTGATGGTCGACCCTGTTATGTGAACTGAACCCTCGTTTGATGGTCGACCCTGTTATGTGAACTGAACCCTCGTTTGATGGTCGACCCTGTTATGTGAACTGAACCCTCGTTTGATGGTCGACCCTGTTATGTGAACTGAACCCTCGTTTGATGGTCGACCCCGTTATGTGAACTGAACCCTCGTTTGATGGTCGACCCCGTTATGTGAACTGAACCCTCGTTTGATGGTCGACCCCGTTATGTGAACTGAACCCTCGTTTGATGGTCGACCCCGTTATGTGAACTGAACCCTCGTTTGATGGTCGACCCCGTTATGTGAACTGAACCCTCGTTTGATGGTCGACCCCGTTATGTGAACTGAACCCTCGTTTGATGGTCGACCCCGTTATGTGAACTGAACCCTCGTTTGATGGTCGACCCCGTTATGTGAACCGAACCCTCGTTTGATGGTCGACCCTGTTATATGAACCGAACCCTCGTTTGATGGTCGACCCCGTTATGTGAACCGAACCCTCGTTTGATGGTCGACCCCGTTATGTGAACCGAACCCTCGTTTGATGGTCGACCCCGTTATGTGAACCGAACCCTCGTTTGATGGTCGACCCCGTTATGTGAACGGACCCTCGTTTGATGGTCGACCCCGTTATGTGGACCCTCGTTTGATGGTCGACCCCGTTATGTGAACTGAACCCTCGTTTGATGGTCGACCCCGTTATGTGAACCGAACCCTCGTTTGATGGTCGACCCCGTTATGTGAACGGACCCTCGTTTGATGGTCGACCCCGTTATGTGAACTGAACCCTCGTTTGATGGTCGACCCCGTTATGTGAACTGAACCCTCGTTTGATGGTCGACCCCGTTATGTGAACTGAACCCTCGTTTGATGGTCGACCCCGTTATGTGAACTGAACCCTCGTTTGATGGTCGACCCCGTTATGTGAACTGAACCCTCGTTTGATGGTCGACCCCGTTATGTGAACTGAACCCTCGTTTGATGGTCGACCCCGTTATGTGAACTGAACCCTCGTTTGATGGTCGACCCCGTTATGTGAACTGAACCCTCGTTTGATGGTCGACCCCGTTATGTGAACTGAACCCTCGTTTGATGGTCGACCCCGTTATGTGAACTGAACCCTCGTTTGATGGTCGACCCCGTTATGTGAACTGAACCCTCGTTTGATGGTCGACCCCGTTATGTGAACTGAACCCTCGTTTGATGGTCGACCCCGTTATGTGAACTGAACCCTCGTTTGATGGTCGACCCCGTTATGTGAACTGAACCCTCGTTTGATGGTCGACCCCGTTATGTGAACTGAACCCTCGTTTGATGGTCGACCCCGTTATGTGAACTGAACCCTCGTTTGATGGTCGACCCCGTTATGTGAACTGAACCCTCGTTTGATGGTCGACCCCGTTATGTGAACTGAACCCTCGTTTGATGGTCGACCCCGTTATGTGAACTGAACCCTCGTTTGATGGTCGACCCCGTTATGTGAACTGAACCCTCGTTTGATGGTCGACCCCGTTACGTGAACTGAACCCTCGTTTGATGGTCGACCCCGTTACGTGAACTGAACCCTCGTTTGATGGTCGACCCCGTTACGTGAACTGAACCCTCGTTTGATGGTCGACCCCGTTATGTGAACTGAACCCTCGTTTGATGGTCGACCCCGTTATGTGAACTGAACCCTCGTTTGATGGTCGACCCCGTTATGTGAACTGAACCCTCGTTTGATGGTCGACCCTGTTATGTGAACTGAACCCTCGTTTGATGGTCGACCCCGTTATGTGAACTGAACCCTCGTTTGATGGTCGACCCCGTTATGTGAACTGAACCCTCGTTTGATGGTCGACCCCGTTATGTGAACTGAACCCTCGTTTGATGGTCGACCCCGTTATGTGAACTGAACCCTCGTTTGATGGTCGACCCCGTTACGTGAACTGAACCCTCGTTTGATGGTCGACCCCGTTACGTGAACTGAACCCTCGTTTGATGGTCGACCCCGTTACGTGAACTGAACCCTCGTTTGATGGTCGACCCCGTTATGTGAACTGAACCCTCGTTTGATGGTCGACCCCGTTATGTGAACTGAACCCTCGTTTGATGGTCGACCCCGTTACGTGAACTGAACCCTCGTTTTAATATGGTGAAAATATTCCTTTTTAAATAGTTTTGTTTCTAAAAGAAACATTGACCATCTAATAGTCAAATTATCGTCTAAAAGCAGGTGAGCTGATTCTATTTGTTTTTTGTTAATCTTTCTGGTGTTTTGTGGTGGAAAACGGAGCTGGTCGAATATAACACGCCAACCCTTTTACCCAGATAAGACAGGCTAGAGATTTTTCTACAATACCATTTTTTGTTTGGATCTTGCATTCAATGGCCCCTCCCTGTTGCACATCACAAGCTTCCACTGCCTGTCACAAGGGGATTCATGACTGATTAAGCTTCCACAAGGGGATTCATGACTGATTAAGCTTCCACAAGGGGATTCATGACTGATTAAGCTTCCACAAGGGGATTCATGACGGATTAAGCTTCCACAAGGGGATTCATGATGGATTAAGCTTCCACTGCCTCTGTCACAAGGGGATTCATGACTGATTAAGCTTCCACAAGGGGATTCATGACTGATTAAGCTTCCACAAGGGGATTCATGACGGATTAAGCTGCCACAAGGGGATTCATGACTGATTAAGCTGCCACAAGGGGATTCATGACTGATTAAGCTTCCACAAGGGGATTCATGACTGATTAAGCTGCCACAAGGGGATTCATGACTGATTAAGCTTCCACAAGGGGATTCATGACTGATTAAGCTTCCACAAGGGGATTCATGACTGATTAAGCTTCCACAAGGGGATTCATGACTGATTAAGCTGCCACAAGGGGATTCATGACTGATTAAGCTGCCACAAGGGGATTCATGACTGATTAAGCTGCCACAAGGGGATTCATGACTGATTAAGCTTCCACAAGGGGATTCATGACTGATTAAGCTTCCACAAGGGGATTCATGACTGATTAAGCTGCCACAAGGGGATTAATGACTGATTAAGCTTCCACAAGGGGATTCATGACTGATTAAGCTGCCACAAGGGGATTCATGACTGATTAAGCTGCCACAAGGGGATTCATGACTGATTAAGCTGCCACAAGTGGATTCATGACTGATTAAGCTGCCACAAGGGGATTTATGACTGATTAAGCTTCCACAAGGGGATTCATGACTGATTAAGCTGCCACAAGGGGATTCATGACGGATTAAGCTTCCACTGCCTCTGTCACAAGGGGATTCATGACTGATTAAGCTTCCACAAGGGGATTCATGACTGATTAAGCTTCCACAAGGGGATTCATGACTGATTAAGCTTCCACAAGGGGATTCATGACTGATTAAGCTGCCACAAGGGGATTCATGACTGATTAAGCTGCCACAAGGGGATTCATGACTGATTAAGCTGCCACAAGGGGATTCATGACTGATTAAGCTTCCACAAGGGGATTCATGACTGATTAAGCTTCCACAAGGGGATTCATGACTGATTAAGCTTCCACAAGGGGATTCATGACTGATTAAGCTTCCACAAGGGGATTCATGACTGATTAAGCGTCCACAAGGGGATTCATGACTGATTAAGCTGCCACAAGGGGATTCATGACTGATTAAGCTTCCACTGCCTCTGTCACAAGGGGATTCATGACTGATTAAGCTTCCACAAGGGGATTCATGACTGATTAAGCTTCCACAAGGGGATTCATGACTGATTAAGCTTCCACAAGGGGATTCATGACTGATTAAGCTGCCACAAGGGGATTCATGACTGATTAAGCTGCCACAAGGGGATTCATGACTGATTAAGCTTCCACAAGGGGATTCATGACTGATTAAGCTTCCACTGCCTCTAAGATGAAATCAGCAACCCTGTTTTTATTTTTACACTTCTCAAAAGGCACCCAATTGGCGGAACGACCCAATATCAAACAGGTGGACGGTTGGTTGTGTGTATGTATCCCAAATGGCATTATTCCCTGGTCTAAAGTAGTGCACTATGTAGGGAATAGGGCTCTGGTCTAAAGTAGTGCACTATGTAGGGAATAGGTCCCTGGTCTAAAGTAGTGCACTATATAGGGAATAGGGCTCTGGTCTAAAGTAGTGCACTATGTAGGGAATAGGGCTCTGGTCTAAAGTAGTGCACTATATAGGGAATAGGGCTCTGGTCTAAAGTAGTGCACTATATAGGGAATAGGGCTCTGGTCTAAAGTAGTGCACTATATAGGGAATAGGGCTCTGGTCTAAAGTAGTGCACTATATAGGGAATAGGGTCCTGGTCTAAAGTAGTGCACTATATAGGGAATAGGGCTCTGGTCTAAAGTAGTGCACTATATAGGGAATAGGGCTCTGGTCTAAAGTAGTGCACTATATAGGGAATAGGGTCCTGGTCTAAAGTAGTGCACTATATAGGGAATAGGGCTCTGGTCTAAAGTAGTGCACTATATAGGGAATAGGGCTCTGGTCTAAAGTAGTGCACTATATAGGGAATAGGGTCCTGGTCTAAAGTAGTGCACTATATAGGGAATAGGTCCCTGGTCTAAAGTAGTGCACTATATAGGGAATAGGGCTCTGGTCTAAAGTAGTGCACTATATAGGGAATAGGGTCCTGGTCTAAAGTAGTGCACTATATAGGGAATAGGGCTCTGGTCTAAAGTAGTGCACTATATAGGGAATAGGGCTCTGGTCTAAAGTAGTGCACTATATAGGGAATAGGGTCCTGGTCTAAAGTAGTGCACTATGTAGGGAATAGGGTCCCTGGTCTAAAGTAGTGCACTATGTAGGGAATAGGGCTCTGGTCTAGAGTAGTGCACTATATAGGGAATAGGGCTCTGGTCTAAAGTAGTGCACTATGTAGGGAATAGGGCTCTGGTCTAGAGTAGTGCACTATATAGGGAATAGGGCTCTGGTCTAAAGTAGTGCACTATATAGGGAATAGGGCTCTGGTCTAAAGTAGTGCACTATATAGGGAATAGGGCTCTGGTCTAAAGTAGTGCACTATATAGGGAATAGGGCTCTGGTCTAAAGTAGTGCACTATATAGGGAATAGGGCTCTGGTCTAAAGTAGTGCACTATATAGGGAATAGGATCCTGGTCTAAAGTAGTGCCTTATATAGGGAATAGGGTCCCTGGTCTAAAGTAGTGGGCTATATAGGGAATAGGGCTCTGGTCTAAAGTAGTGCACTATATAGGGAATATGGCTCTGGTCTAAAGTAGTGCACTATATAGGGAATAGGGTGCCATAGGGCTCTGGTCTAAAGTAGTGCACTATATAGGGAATAGGGCTCTGGTCTAAAGTAGTTTAGACCACAGCCCTATTCCCTCATATCAAACATCTCCAATCGAAAATCAAATCTAGAGTCGGCTTTCTATTCCGCAACAAAGCCTTCACTCACGCCGCCAAACTTACCCTAGTAAAACTGACTATCCTACCGATCCTCGACTTCGGCGATGTTATCTGCAAAATTGCTTCCAACACTCTACTCAGCAAACTGGATGAAGTTTATCACAGTGCCATCCGTTTTGTCACTAAAGCACCATATACCACCCACCACTGCGACCTGTATGCTCTAATCGGCTGGCCCTCGCTACATATTCGTCGCCAGACCCACTGGCTCCAGGTTATCTACAAGTCCATGCTAGGTAAAGCTCCGCCTTATCTCAGTTAACTGGTCACGATGGCAACACCCACCCGTAGCACGCGCTCCAGCAGGTGTATCTCACTGATCATCCCTAAAGCCAACACCTCATTCGGCCGCCTTTCGTTCCAGTTCTCTGCTGCCTGTGACTGGAACGAATTGCAAAAATCGCTGAAGTTGGAGACTTTTATCTCCCTCACCAACTTTAAACATCTGCTATCTGAGCAGCTAACCGATCGCTGCAGCTGTACATAGTCTATCGGTAAATAGCCCACCCATTTTTCACCTACCTCATCCCCATACTGTTTTTATTTATTTACTTTTCTGCTCTTTTGCACACCAATATCTCTACCTGTACATGACCATCTGATCATTTATCACTCCAGTGTTAATCTGCAAAATTGTAATTATTCGCCTACCTCCTCATGCCTTTTGCACACAATGTATATAGACTCCCCTTTTTTCTACTGTATTATTGACTTGTTAATTGTTTACTCCATGTGTAACTCTGTGTTGTCTGTTCACACTGCTATGCTTTATCTTGGCCAGGTCACAGTTGCAAATGAGAACTTGTTCTCACCTAGCCTACCTGGTTAAATAAAGGTGTTCTCAACTAGCCTACCTGGTTAAATAAAGGTGTTCTCAACTGGCCTACCTGGTTAAATAAAGGTGTTCTCAACTAGCCTACCTGGTTAAATAAAGGTGTTCTCAACTAGCCTACCTGGTTAAATAAAGGTGTTCTCAACTAGCCTACCTGGTTAAATAAAGGTGTTCTCAACTAGCCTACCTGGTTAAATAAAGGTGTTCTCAACTAGCCTACCTGGTTAAATAAAGGTGTTCTCAACTGGCCTACCTGGTTAAATAAAGGTGTTCTCAACTGGCCTACCTGGTTAAATAAAGGTGTTCTCAACTAGCCTACCTGGTTAAATAAAGGTGTTCTCAACTGGCCTACCTGGTTAAATAAAGGTGTTCTCAACTGGCCTACCTGGTTAAATAAAGGTGTTCTCAACTAGCCTACCTGGTTAAATAAAGGTGTTCTCAACTGGCCTACCTGGTTAAATAAAGGTGTTCTCAACTGGCCTACCTGGTTAAATAAAGGTGTTCTCAACTAGTCTACCTGGTTAAATAAAGGTGTTCTCAACTAGCCCACCTGGTTAAATAAAGGTGTTCTCAACTAGCCTAAATAAAGGTGTTCTCAACTAGCCTAAATAAAGGTGTTCTCAACTAGCCTACCTGGTTAAATAAAGGTGTTCTCAACTAGCCTACCTGGTTAAATAAAGGTGTTCTCAACTGGCCTACCTGGTTAAATAAAGGTGTTCTCAACTGGCCTACCTGGTTAAATAAAGGTGTTCTCAACTAGCCTACCTGGTTAAATAAAGGTGTTCTCAACTGGCCTACCTGGTTAAATAAAGGTGTTCTCAACTGGCCTACCTGGTTAAATAAAGGTGTTCTCAACTAGCCTACCTGGTTAAATAAAGGTGTTCTCAACTTGCCTACCTGGTTAAATAAAGGTGTTCTCAACTGGCCTACCTGGTTAAATAAAGGTGTTCTCAACTAGCCTACCTGGTTAAATAAAGGTGTTCTCAACTAGCCTACCTGGTTAAATAAAGGTGTTCTCAACTAGCCTACCTGGTTAAATAAAGGTGTTCTCAACTGGCCTACCTGGTTAAATAAAGGTGTTCTCAACTAGCCTCCCTGGTTAAATAAAGGTGTTCTCAACTAGCCTCCCTGGTTAAATAAAGGTGTTCTCAACTAGCCTACCTGGTTAAATAAAGGTGTTCTCAACTAGCCTACCTGGTTAAATAAAGGTGTTCTCAACTAGCCTCCCTGGTTAAATAAAGGTGTTCTCAACTAGCCTACCTGGTTAAATAAAGGTGTTCTCAACTGGCCTACCTGGTTAAATAAAGGTGTTCTCAACTGGCCTACCTGGTTAAATAAAGGTGTTCTCAACTAGTCTACCTGGTTAAATAAAGGTGTTCTCAACTAGCCCACCTGGTTAAATAAAGGTGTTCTCAACTAGCCTAAATAAAGGTGTTCTCAACTAGCCTACCTGGTTAAATAAAGGTGTTCTCAACTAGCCTACCTGGTTAAATAAAGGTGTTCTCAACTAGCCTACCTGGTTAAATAAAGGTGTTCTCAACTGGCCTACCTGGTTAAATAAAGGTGTTCTCAACTGGCCTACCTGGTTAAATAAAGGTGTTCTCAACTAGCCTACCTGGTTAAATAAAGGTGTTCTCAACTGGCCTACCTGGTTAAATAAAGGTGTTCTCAACTGGCCTACCTGGTTAAATAAAGGTGTTCTCAACTAGCCTACCTGGTTAAATAAAGGTGTTCTCAACTGGCCTACCTGGTTAAATAAAGGTGTTCTCAACTGGCCTACCTGGTTAAATAAAGGTGTTCTCAACTAGCCTACCTGGTTAAATAAAGGTGTTCTCAACTAGCCTACCTGGTTAAATAAAGGTGTTCTCAACTAGCCTACCTGGTTAAATAAAGGTGTTCTCAACTAGCCTACCTGGTTAAATAAAGGTGTTCTCAACTAGCCTACCTGGTTAAATAAAGGTGTTCTCAACTAGCCTACCTGGTTAAATAAAGGTGTTCTCAACTGGCCTACCTGGTTAAATAAAGGTGTTCTCAACTAGCCTACCTGGTTAAATAAAGGTGTTCTCAACTGGCCTACCTGGTTAAATAAAGGTGTTCTCAACTGGCCTACCTGGTTAAATAAAGGTGTTCTCAACTAGCCTACCTGGTTAAATAAAGGTGTTCTCAACTAGCCTACCTGGTTAAATAAAGGTGTTCTCAACTAGCCTACCTGGTTAAATAAAGGTGTTCTCAACTGGCCTACCTGGTTAAATAAAGGTGTTCTCAACTAGCCTCCCTGGTTAAATAAAGGTGTTCTCAACTAGCCTCCCTGGTTAAATAAAGGTGTTCTCAACTAGCCTACCTGGTTAAATAAAGGTGTTCTCAACTAGCCTACCTGGTTAAATAAAGGTGTTCTCAACTAGCCTCCCTGGTTAAATAAAGGTGTTCTCAACTAGCCTACCTGGTTAAATAAAGGTGTTCTCAACTGGCCTACCTGGTTAAATAAAGGTGTTCTCAACTGGCCTACCTGGTTAAATAAAGGTGTTCTCAACTAGTCTACCTGGTTAAATAAAGGTGTTCTCAACTAGCCCACCTGGTTAAATAAAGGTGTTCTCAACTAGCCTAAATAAAGGTGTTCTCAACTAGCCTACCTGGTTAAATAAAGGTGTTCTCAACTAGCCTACCTGGTTAAATAAAGGTGTTCTCAACTAGCCTACCTGGTTAAATAAAGGTGTTCTCAACTGGCCTACCTGGTTAAATAAAGGTGTTCTCAACTGGCCTACCTGGTTAAATAAAGGTGTTCTCAACTAGCCTACCTGGTTAAATAAAGGTGTTCTCAACTGGCCTACCTGGTTAAATAAAGGTGTTCTCAACTGGCCTACCTGGTTAAATAAAGGTGTTCTCAACTAGCCTACCTGGTTAAATAAAGGTGTTCTCAACTGGCCTACCTGGTTAAATAAAGGTGTTCTCAACTGGCCTACCTGGTTAAATAAAGGTGTTCTCAACTAGCCTACCTGGTTAAATAAAGGTGTTCTCAACTAGCCTACCTGGTTAAATAAAGGTGTTCTCAACTAGCCTACCTGGTTAAATAAAGGTGTTCTCAACTAGCCTACCTGGTTAAATAAAGGTGTTCTCAACTAGCCTACCTGGTTAAATAAAGGTGTTCTCAACTGGCCTACCTGGTTAAATAAAGGTGTTCTCAACTAGCCTACCTGGTTAAATAAAGGTGTTCTCAACTAGCCTACCTGGTTAAATAAAGGTGTTCTCAACTAGCCTACCTGGTTAAATAAAGGTGTTCTCAACTAGCCTACCTGGTTAAATAAAGGTGTTCTCAACTGGCCTACCTGGTTAAATAAAGGTGTTCTCAACTAGCCCACCTGGTTAAATAAAGGTGAAATAAAATAAATAAAAAATGTAGGGAATAGGGCTGTGGTCTAAAGTAGTGCACTATATAGGGAATAGGGCCCTGGTCTAAAGTAGTGCACTATATAGGGAATAGGGCCCTGGTCTAAAGTAGTGCACTATATAGGGAATAGGGAGCCAATTGGGAGGTAGAGAAACCTTCCACTCTGACATACAGTAGAGCTTCCTTCAGTCCTAGTCAGACGACAACATGATTTAAGAATAAAGACCTAACTTAAATCAAACCTTTTAAACCGTCATACTTCTGTGATTAGGAAGAAAATGGTCGCCGAACTGAACTGATCTTCTTTCAGGTTTTTTCACAAAATGGATTATCGATCAATCAAAAAAAATATGGATTTTTGAAACTGTGGATGTTCAAACAAAAGGCGTCTATGTCAAGACAGAAGATATTATATTTATATTGAGGCAACTGAGATATTTTTTAAAAAGAACAACAAAAAAAAACTTGTTTGTGCACATTGAACCATATTAGAAGTTTAGTCGTTACATTATAATCTGGACTGGTTTTCAACCATTTCCTGAGAAACAAACGGGTCACTGAAAACAACATGAAAAGTGAAAAGCAAAGGGCTGCTTTTTAGTACACACACACACACGCACGCACACACACACACACACACGGCATCAGCTTAACTCTTCTCCTCTATGTATAGCCTATAGCGTGTTGAGTCTGAGGATGAGATGAGTAGAGGAGGAAACGAGGCGAGGCTGATTTTTAATGGAATATCTTCATTGACGTAAAGAGGCCCATTGGATAGAGCCAGTTTACACTGTTCTGTGAAGGGAGTTTGTCTTTTAAAATGATAACCTTGGATGAGCTAACACAACGTGCCATTGGAACACAGGAGTGATGGTTGCTGATAATGGGCCTCTGTACACCTATGTAGATATTCCATTAAAAATCAGCCGTTTCCAGATACAATAGTCATTTACAACATAAACAATGTCTACACTGTATTTCTGATCAATTTGATGTTATTTTAATGGACAAAAAAATGATATTTTCTTTCAAAAAGCAGGACATTTCTAAGTGACCCCAAACTTCTGAACGATTGTGTATAATATATATATTAGTCTCCTTTATCTAATCACCATCAATATTCTTACTTTTTTTTTTACTGTTATTGTTGATTACATTATCTCACTTCGCTTTAGCAACAGTGGCTTAGTCATTCATGCTAATAAAGATTATCCGAATATTAGATAGACAGAGAGTCAGCGAGAGTCAGAGAGAGCGAGAGAGAGACAGACAGAGAGAGACAACGAGAGTCAGAGAGAGAGAGACAGCGAGAGTCAGAGAGACAGCGAGAGTCAGAGAGAGCGACAGACAGAGAGAGAGAGTCAGAGAGAGACAGCGAGAGTCAGAGAGAGAGAGAGACAGAGACAGCGAAAGACAGCGAGAGTCAGAGAGAGAGACAGAGAGAGTCAGAGAGACAGCGAGAGTCAGAGAGAGAGAGACAACGAGAGTCAGAGAGAGAGCGACAGCGAGAGTCAGAGAGACAGCGAGAGTCAGAGAGACAGCGAGAGTCAGAGAGAGACAACGAGATCGGGAGGGAGAGGAACAGCATTCCACAATTCTAGACAGAAGCAGCCAGAGTTCCAGAGATCCAGAGATCCAGAGATCCAGAGTTCCAGAGTTCCAGAGTTCCAGAGATGAGTCCAGCTGAACAGCCAAGCTGCTGTGGAAGTGTTTCAGACAAACCCAGCTCCCTGCCCTCCCTCCGTCCAGGGTGCCGCTAAGGAACATGTAGTCCACAAGAGGACACTATTTTGGTGTCACTGCTCAATAGGACACACCCCTCGGTCCTTACAGCAGAAGTAATGAACGACAACACCGTTGGGATACCTGGCGAAGGCGCTGGACAGGAGAGACAGGTGATTCAGTAACAGTTTATAAACAGAGCCTTAACTACATATTCACATGATCACTTATACAGAATGTATATGACCTAGTTGTAGGTGTTTATAAAGCATTGATGTTAGTACTAAAAGGGGATGGTGTAAATAAACTAAACCAGTGTTACCTGTTGCCTATCTTCTTCTTACAGACCCGGCAGGTCTTCTCTTCTGAGATGGTACACTTGACCTGCTGGTGGAAGATACGCTCCTCCTGGACCTGCACAAACAAACAAACAAACAAACGCACACATCCATCAGGTGGGTAGAAACGACACACAAGCACAACGTCCACCCATAGGAACTCTTGATGACCTGGTCAAATAGTTTCCTCAGCCTTACAAACACACACCCCCCCAGCTCACACCCCCCCCCCAGCTCTCACACCCCCAGCTCTCACACACACACCCCCAGCTCTCACACACACACACACCCAGCTCTCACACACACACACACCCAGCTCTCACACACACACACACCCAGCTCTCACACACACACACCCCCAGCTCACACCCCCCCCCCCCCAGCTCTCACACCCCCAGCTCTCACACACACACCCCCAGCTCTCACACACACACACACCCAGCTCTCACACACACACACACCCAGCTCTCACACACACACACACACCCAGCTCTCACACACACACACACCCAGCTCTCACACACACACCCCCAGCTCTCACACACACACACACCCAGCTCACACCACCCCAGCTCTCACACACACACCCCCAGCTCTCACACACACACCCCCAGCTCTCACACACACATCCCCCAGCTCTCACACACACACCCCCCCAGCTCTCTCACACACACACCCCCAGCTCTCACACACACACACACACCCAGCTCTCACACACACACACACCCAGCTCTCACACACACACACCCCCAGCTCACACCACCCCCCCCCAGCTCTCACACCCCCAGCTCTCACACACACACCCCCAGCTCTCACACACACATCCCCCAGCTCTCACACACACATCCCCCAGCTCTCACACACCCCCAGCTCTCACACACACACAGCCCCAGCTCTCTCACACACACCCCCCCAGCTCTCTCACACACACCCCCCCAGCTCTCTCACACACACACCCCCAGCTCTCTCACACACACACCCCCAGCTCTCACCCCCCCCAGCTCACCCGTAGGAACTCGGCCTGCAGCAGACTCTTGAGCACCTGGTCAAAGCGTTTCCTCTGAGCCTTCTCCTCCAGAACACTCTCCAGGAACACACGGATCTCTCTGATCTGAGTGTTGGCTGGCAGCAGGTTGATGGCCTGGTGGGGAGCAGAGACAGAGATGGTAGAAACAGTGGTGTTAATCAGGGGCAAAAATGACTGTGTAAAATGAATTATACAAATACTGAGCTGCCTGTATTCGGGGACGGCAGGTAGCCTAGTGGTTAGAGTGTAGAGGCGGCAGGTAGCCTAGTGGTTAGAGTGTAGAGGCGGCAGGTAGCCTAGTGGTTAGAGTGTAGAGGCGGCAGGTAACCTAGTGGTTAGAGTGTAGAGGTTAGTGGTTAGTAGCCTAGTGGTTAGAGTGTAGAGGCGGCAGGTAACCTAGTGGTTAGAGTGTAGAGGAGGCAGGTAGCCTAGTGGTTAGAGTGTAGAGGCGGCAGGTAGCCTAGTGGTTAGAGTGTAGAGGCGGCAGGTAGCCTAGTGGTTAGAGTGTAGAGGTGGCAGGTAACCTAGTGGTTAGAGTGTAGAGGAGGCAGGTAGCCTAGTGGTTAGAGGCGGCAGGTAACCTAGTGGTTAGAGTGTAGAGGCGGCAGGTAGCCTAGTGGTTAGAGTGTAGAAGTGGCAGGTAACCTAGTGGTTAGAGTGTAGAGGCGGCAGGTAGCCTAGTGGTTAGAGGAGGCAGGTAGCCTAGTGGTTAGAGGAGGCAGGTAGCCTAGTGGTTAGAGGGGGGCGGCAGGTAGCCTAGTGGTTAGAGGGGGGCGGCAGGTAGCCTAGTGGTTAGAGGGGGGCGGCAGGTAGCCTAGTGGTTAGAGGGGGGCGGCAGGTAGCCTAGTGGTTAGAAGGGGGCGGCAGGTAGCCTAGTGGTTAGAGGGGGGCGGCAGGTAGCCTAGTGGTTAGAGGGGGGCGGCAGGTAGCCTAGTGGTTAGAGTGTAGAGGTTCAGGTAGCCTAGTGGTTAAAGCATTGGACTAGTAACCAAAAGGTTGCTAGATCGAATCCCCGAGCTGACAAGGTGACTGTTGTCCTGCCCCTGAACAAGGCAGTTAACCCACTGTTCCTAGGCCCTCACCTGCCCTCCCTTCGGGAAAATCCGACCACGACGTCATCTTGTTCCTACCGTCTTATAGGCAGAAACTCAAACAGGATTTAACAGTGACTACAACCATTCAACGCTGGTCTGACCAATTGGAAGCCACGCTTCAAGATTGTTTTGATCACGCGGACTGGAATATGTTCCTATCAGCCTCAGAGAATAACATCGACCTATACGCGGACTCTGTGAGTGAGTTTATAAGGAAGTGCATTGGAGATGTTGTACCTACAGTGACTATTAAAACCTACCCTAACCAGAAACCGTGGATGGATGGCGGCATTCGCTCAAAACTGAAAGCGCGAACCACCGCATTTAACCATGGAAACAGGTCTGGGAATATGGCTGAACATAAACAGTGTAGTTATTCCCTCCGCAAGGCAATCAAACAAGCGAAATGCCGGTACAGGGACAAAGTGGAGTTGCAATTCAACGGCTCAGACACAAGACGTATGTGTTTACTGTAGGAGATACTGTATGTGTTTACTGTAGGAGATACTGTATGTGTTTACTGTAGGAGATACTGTATGTGTTTACTGTAGGAGATACTGTATGTGTTTACTGTAGGAGATACCGTATGCGTTTACCCTAGGAGGTACTGTATGTGTTTACTGTAGGAGATACTGTATGTGTTTACTGTAGGAGATACTGTATGTGTTTACTGTAGGAGGTACCGTATGTGTTTACCCTAGAAGGTACCGTATGTGTTTACTGTAGGAGATACTGTATGTGTTTACTGTAGGAGATACTGTATGTGTTTACTGTAGGAGATACAGTATCTCCTACAGTAAACAAATTCAGTATCTCCTACAGTAAACACATACAGTATCTCCTACAGTAAACAAATTCAGTATGTGTTTACTGTAGGAGATACTGAATTTGTTTACTGTAGGAGATACTGTATGTGTTTACTGTAGGAGATACCGTATGTGTTTACTGTAGGAGATACTGTATGTGTTTACTGTAGGAGATACTGTATGTGTTTACTGTAGGAGATACTGTATGTGTTTACTGTAGGAGATACCGTATGTGTTTACTGTAGGAGATACCGTATGTGTTTACTGTAGGAGATACTGTATGTGTTTACTGTAGGAGATACTGTATGTGTTTACTGTAGGAGATACTGTATGTGTTTACTGTAGGAGATACTGTATGTGTTTACTGTAGGAGATACCGAATTTGTTTACTGTAGGAGATACCGTATGTGTTTACTGTAGGAGATACCGTATGTGTTTACTGTAGGAGGTACTGTATGTGTTTACTGTAGGAGATACTGTATGTGTTTACTGTAGGAGATACTGTCGGTGTTTACTGTAGGAGATACCGTATGTGTTTACTGTAGGAGATACCGTATGTGTTTACTGTAGGAGATACTGTATGTGTTTACTGTAGGAGATACTGTATGTGTTTACTGTAGGAGATACAGTATGTGTTTACTGTAGGAGATACCGTATGTGTTTACTGTAGGAGATACCGTATGTGTTTACTGTAGGAGATACCGTATGTGTTTACTGTAGGAGATACCGTATGTGTTTACTGTAGGAGATACCGTATGTGTTTACTGTAGGAGATACCGTATGTGTTTACTGTAGGAGATACTGTATGTGTTTACTGTAGGAGATACCGTATGTGTTTACTGTAGGAGATACTGTATGTGTTTACTGTAGGAGATACCGTATGTGTTTACTGTAGGAGATACTGAATTTGTTTCTTTTTGTGTGCCCTTCCTCTCCCCCTCTCTTGGCAAGACAGGCTCTGGGAGCTGAGCCAGGGGAAATGAAAGCAGAGGCACATTAAAACCCAGTAAGGGAGAGGAGAACCACATTAAAACCCAGTAAGGTAGAGGAGAGAGCAGAACCACATTAAAACCCAGTAATGAGAACAGTAGCAGAATGTCAGCCAAAATCCATCTCCATCCAGCGAAATATGTCTCCTTGTTCTTATCTGTGTTGGAGGTCTTCAGAGTGCTGTGGTGCAGTCTACCTTAGTGGTATTCAGAGTGCTGTGGTACAGTCTACCTTAGTGGTATTCAGAGTGCTGTGCTGTGGTTCAGTCTACCTTAGTGGTATTCAGAGTGCTGTGGTGCAGTCTACCTTAGTGGTATTCAGAGTGCTGTGGTGCAGTCTACCTTAGTGGTATTCAGAGTGCTGTGGTACAGTCTACCTTAGTGGTATTCAGAGTGCTGTGCTGTGGTTCAGTCTACCTTAGTGGTATTCAGAGTGCTGTGGTGCAGTCTACCTTAGTGGTATTCAGAGTGCTGTGGTGCAGTCTACCTTAGTGGTATTCAGAGTGCTGTGGTACAGTCTACCTTAGTGGTATTCAGAGTGCTGTGGTGCAGTCTACCATAGTGGTATTCAGAGTGCTGTGGTGCAGTCTACCTTAGTGGTATTCAGAGTGCTGTGGTGCAGTCTACCTTAGTGGTATTCAGAGTGCTGTGGTACAGTCTACCTTAGTGGTATTCAGCGTGCTGTGCTGTGGTTCAGTCTACCTTAGTGGTATTCAGAGTGCTGTGGTGCAGTCTACCTTAGTGGTATTCAGAGTGCTGTGGTGCAGTCTACCTTAGTGGTATTCAGAGTGCTGTGGTACAGTCTAGCTTAGTGGTATTCAGAGTGCTGTGGTGCAGTCTACCTTAGTGGTATTCAGAGTGCTGTGGTGCAGTCTACCTTAGTGGTATTCAGCGTGCTGTGGTGCAGTCTACCATAGTGGTATTCAGAGTGCTGTGGTGCAGTGTACCTTAGTGGTATTCAGCGTGCTGTGGTGCAGTCTACCTTAGTGGTATTCAGAGTGCTGTGGTTCAGTCTACCTTAGTGGTATTCAGTGTGCTGTGGTGCAGTCTACCTTAGTGGTATTCAGAGCGCTGTGATTCAGTCTACCTTAGTGGTATTCAGAGTGCTGTGGTTCAGTCTACCTTAGTGGTATTCAGAGTGCTGTGGTTCAGTCTACCTTAGTGGTATTCAGAGTGCTGTGCTGTGGTGCAGTCTACCTTAGTGGTATTCAGCGTGCTGTGCTGTGGTGCAGTCTACCTTAGTGGTATTCAGCGTGCTGTGCTGTCGTGCAGTCTACCTTAGTGGTATTCAGCGTGCTGTGCTGTGGTTCAGTCTACCTTGGTGGTATTCAGAGTGCTGTGCTGTAGTGCAGTCTGCCTTAGTGGTATTCAGAGTGCTGTGGTGCAGTCTACCTTAGTGGTATTCAGAGTGCTGTGCTGTGGTTCAGTCTACCTTAGTGGTATTCAGAGTGCTGTGGTGCAGTCTACCTTAGTGGTATTCAGAGTGCTGTGGTTCAGTCTACCTTAGTGGTATTCAGAGTGCTGTGGTGCAGTCTACTTTAGTGGTATTCAGCGTGCTGTGGTGCAGTCTACCTTAGTGGTATTCAGAGTGCTGTGGTTCAGTCTACCTTAGTGGTATTCAGAGTGCTGTGGTGCAGTCTACCTTAGTGGTATTCAGAGTGCTGTGGTTCAGTCTACCTTAGTGGTATTCAGCGTGCTGTGGTTCAGCCTACCTTAGCGGTATTCAGCTTGCTGTGGTGCAGCTCCAGCACGTGTAGAGCAGCCTTTAGATTGGCCTGTGGCTCTGACAGCTCCATTTTGATTGGTCCAAGGCAGTGGACATCAGGAGGGGACAAATACATGCGCAGCAGAGACAGGTACACCTGTATAACAACATGACAACAACATGGGGTTAAGAGACAGGTACACCTGTATAACAACATGACAACAACATGGGGTTAAGAGACAGATACACCTGTATAACAACATGACAACAACATGGGATTAAGAGACAGGTACACCTGTATAACAACATGACAACAACATGGGGTTAAGAGACAGGTACACCTGTATAACAACATGACAACAACATGGGGTTAAGAGACAGGTACACCTGTAAAACAACATGACAACAACATGGGATTAAGAGACAGGTACACCTGTATAACAACATGACAACAACATGGGATTAAGAGACAGGTACACCTGTATAACAACATGACAACAACATGGGGTTAAGAGACAGGTACACCTGTATAACAACATGACAACAACATGGGGTTAAGAGACAGGTACACCTGTATAACAACATGGGGTTAAGAGACAGGTACACCTGTATAACAACATGGAGTTAAGAGACAGGTCCACCTGTATAACAACATGGAGTTAAGAGACAGGTCCACCTGTATAACAACATGACAACAACATGGGATTAAGAGACAGGTACACCTGTATAACAACATGACAACAACATGGGGTTAAGAGACAGGTACACCTGTATAACAACAACATGGGGTTAAGAGACAGGTACACCTGTATAACAACAACATGGGGTTAAGAGACAGGTACACCTGTATAACAACATGGAGTTAAGAGACAGGTCCACCTGTATAACAACATGACAACAACATGGAGTTAAGAGACAGGTACACCTGTATAACAACATGGAGTTAAGAGACAGGTACACCTGTATAACAACATGGAGTTAAGAGACAGGTACACCTGTATAACAACATGGAGTTAAGAGACAGGTACACCTGTATAACAACATGGAGTTAAGAGACAGGTCCACCTGTATAACAACATGACAACAACATGGAGTTAAGAGACAGGTCCACCTGTATAACAACATGGGGTTAAGAGACAGGTACACCTGTATAACAACATGGGGTTAAGAGACAGGTACACCTGTATAACAACATGGGGTTAAGAGACAGGTACACCTGTATAACAACATGGAGTTAAGAGACAGGTACACCTGTATAACAACATGGGGTTAAGAGACAGGTACACCTGTATAACAACATGACAACAACATGGGGTTCAGAGACAGGTACACCTGTATAACAACATGGGGTTAAGAGACAGGTACACCTGTATAACAACATGACAACAACATGGGGTTAAGAGACAGGTACACCTGTATAACAACATGACAACAACATGGGATTAAGAGACAGGTACACCTGTATAACAACATGACAACAACATGGGATTAAGAGACAGGTACACCTGTATAACAACATGGGGTTAAGAGACAGGTACACCTGTATAACAACATGACAACAACATGGGGTTAAGAGACAGGTACACCTGTATAACAACAACATGGGGTTAAGAGACAGGTACACCTGTATAACAACAACATGGGGTTAAGAGACAGGTACACCTGTATAACAACATGGAGTTAAGAGACAGGTCCACCTGTATAACAACATGACAACAACATGGAGTTAAGAGACAGGTACACCTGTATAACAACATGGGGTTAAGAGACAGGTACACCTGTATAACAACATGGGGTTAAGAGACAGGTACACCTGTATAACAACATGACAACAACATGGAGTTAAGAGACAGGTACACCTGTATAACAACATGGGGTTAAGAGACAGGTACACCTGTATAACAACATGGGGTTAAGAGACAGGTACACCTGTATAACAACATGACAACAACATGAGGTTAAGAGACAGGTACACCTGTATAACAACATGCAGTTAAGAGACAGGTACACCTGTATAACAACATGGAGTTAAGAGACAGGTACACCTGTATAACAACATGGGGTTAAGAAACAGGTACACCTGTATAACAACATGACAACAACATGGGGTTCAGAGACAGGTACACCTGTATAACAACATGGGGTTAAGAGACAGGTACACCTGTATAACAACATGGAGTTAAGAGACAGGTAAAACTGTATAACAACATGGGGTTAAGAGACAGGTCCACCTGTATAACAACATGGGGTTAAGAGACAGGTACACCTGTATAACAACAACATGGGGTTAAGAGACAGGTACACCTGTATAACAACATGACAACAACATGGGGTTCAGAGACAGGTACACCTGTATAACAACATGGGGTTAAGAGACAGGTACACCTGTATAACAACATGACAACAACATGGGGTTAAGAGACAGGTACACCTGTATAACAACATGGAGTTAAGAGACAGGTCCACCTGTATAACAACATGACAACAACATGGAGTTAAGAGACAGGTACACCTGTATAACAACATGGGGTTAAGAGATAGGTACACCTGTATAACAACATGACAACAACATGGGGTTAAGAGACAGGTACACCTGTATAACAACATGGAGTTAAGAGACAGGTCCACCTGTATAACAACATGGGGTTAAGAGACAGGTACACCTGTATAACAACATGAGGTTAAGAGACAGGTACACCTGTATAACAACATGGGGTTAAGAGACAGGTACACCTGTATAACAACATGACAACAACATGGAGTTAAGAGACAGGTACACCTGTATAAAAACATGGGGTTAAGAGACAGGTACACCTGTATAACAACATGGAGTTAAGAGACAGGTCCACCTGTATAACAACATGGGGTTAAGAAACAGGTACACCTGTATAACAACATGACAACAACATGGGGTTAAGAGACAGGTACACCTGTATAACAACATGACAACAACATGGGATTAAGAGACAGGTACACCTGTATAACAACATGACAACAACATGGGGTTAAGAGACAGGTACACCTGTATAACAACATGACAACAACATGGGATTAAGAGACAGGTACACCTGTATAACAACAACATGGGGTTAAGAGACAGGTACACCTGTATAACAACATGGAGTTAAGAGACAGGTACACCTGTATAACAACATGGAGTTAAGAGACAGGTCCACCTGTATAACAACATGACAACAACATGGAGTTAAGAGACAGGTACACCTGTATAACAACACGGGGTTAAGAGACAGGTACACCTGTATAACAACATGGGGTTAAGAGACAGGTACACCTGTATAACAACAACATGGGGTTAAGAGACAGGTCCACCTGTATAACAACATGGGGTTAAGAGACAGGTACACCTGTATAACAACATGAGGTTAAGAGACAGGTACACCTGTATAACAACATGGGGTTAAGAGACAGGTACACCTGTATAACAACATGACAACAACATGGAGTTAAGAGACAGGTACACCTGTATAAAAACATGGGGTTAAGAGACAGGTACACCTGTATAACAACATGGAGTTAAGAGACAGGTACACCTGTATAACAACATGACAACAACATGGGGTTAAGAGACAGGTACACCTGTATAACAACATGACAACAACATGGGATTAAGAGACAGGTACACCTGTATAACAACATGGGGTTAAGAGACAGGTACACCTGTATAACAACATGGAGTTAAGAGACAGGTCCACCTGTATAACAACATGGGGTTAAGAAACAGGTACACCTGTATAACAACATGACAACAACATGGGGTTAAGAGACAGGTACACCTGTATAACAACATGACAACAACATGGGATTAAGAGACAGGTACACCTGTATAACAACATGACAACAACATGGGGTTAAGAGACAGGTACACCTGTATAACAACATGACAACAACATGGAGTTAAGAGACAGGTACACCTGTATAACAACATGGGGTTAAGAGACAGGTACACCTGTATAACAACATGGGGTTAAGAGACAGGTACACCTGTATAACAACATGGGGTTAAGAAACAGGTACACCTGTATAACAACATGACAACAACATGGGGTTAAGAGACAGGTACACCTGTATAACAACATGACAACAACATGGGATTAAGAGACAGGTACACCTGTATAACAACATGACAACAACATGGGGTTAAGAGACAGGTACACCTGTATAACAACATGACAACAACATGGGATTAAGAGACAGGTACACCTGTATAACAACATGGGGTTAAGAGACAGATCCACCTGTATAACAACATGGGGTTCAGAGACAGGTACACCTGTATAACAACAACATGGGGTTAAGAGACAGGTACACCTGTATAACAACATGGGGTTCAGAGACAGGTACACCTGTATAACAACAACATGGGGTTCAGAGACAGGTACACCTGTATAACAACATGGGATTAAGAGACAGGTACACCTGTATAACAACAACATGGGGTTAAGAGACAGGTACACCTGTATAACAACATGGGGTTAAGAGACAGGTACATCTGTATAACAACATGACAACAACATGGGGTTAAGAGACAGGTACACCTGTATAACAACATGGGTTTAAGAGACAGGTACACCTGTATAACAACAACATGGGGTTAAGAGACAGGTACACCTGTATAACAACATGACAACAACATGGGGTTAAGAGACAGGTACACCTGTATAACAACATGACAACAACATGGGGTTAAGAGACAGGTACACCTGTATAACAACAACATGGGGTTAAGAGACAGGTACACCTGTATAACAACATGGGGTTAAGAGACAGGTACACCTGTATAACAACATGACAACAACATGGAGTTAAGAGACAGGTACACCTGTATAACAACATGGGGTTAAGAGACAGGTACACCTGCACCAGAATAACACTGGATTACCAGAGGTAATAGAGGTTTACCATAGAGTTAAATGTACAGCTAGTAAGTATTACAGTACAAGTTCAACACGTGTCAATCAGAGGGAGATACTCACATCTTTGTTTCTGTCTGTGTCTTTGTCATAATGCCGGTGACAGTACCTGAAGGGAGAGAAACACAAAATGGCACTATTATAACTGACAATAACATCAGCAAAGACACCGCCTGGAGAGAAATCATAATGTAGATAGTTTAAAAACATCTACGTTTCTTATTTGGAAATAGTTTTTTTTGAATCAGCATGTTATTGTTGATGGCTGGTGGGTTGTTTGAGTGGGAGGCTGCCGTCCCAGTAACTCATCCATAGGGTGGTCAACGGGCCGCCGTCCCACTAACTCATCCATAGGGTGGTCACCTGGCTGCCGTCCCACTAACTCATCCATAGGGTGGTCGACAGGCTGCCGTCCCACTAACTCATCCATAGGGTGGTCAACGGGCTGCCGTCCCACTAACTCATCCATAGGGTGGTCAACGGGCTGCCGTCCCACTAACTCATCTATAGGGTGGTCACCTGGCTGCCGTCCCACTAACTCATCCATAGGGTGGTCAACGGGCTGCCGTCCCACTAACTCATCCATAGGGTGGTCAACGGGCTGCCATCCCACTAACTCATCCATAGGGTGGTCAACGGGCCGCCGTCCCACTAACTCATCCATAGGGTGGTCAACAGGCCGCCGTCCCACTAACTCATC
Source organism: Oncorhynchus clarkii lewisi (assembly GCF_045791955.1). NCBI lineage: Eukaryota > Metazoa > Chordata > Actinopteri > Salmoniformes > Salmonidae > Oncorhynchus > Oncorhynchus clarkii. Next base: position 63,024,504 of record NC_092165.1, read on the forward strand.
TATAGGGTGGTCAACAGGCCGCCGTCCCACTAACTCATCCATAGGGTGATCACCTGGCCGCCGTCCCACTAACTCATCCATAGGGTGGTCAACAGGCTGCCGTCCCACTAACTCATCCATAGGGTGGTCAACAGGCTGCCGTCCCACTAACTCATCCATAGGGTGGTCAACAGGCGTCCCACTAACTCATCCATAGGGTGGTCAACAGGCCGCCGTCCCACTAACTCATCCATAGGGTGGTCGACAGGCTGCCGTCCCACTAACTCATCCATAGGGTGGTCGACGGGCCGCCGTCCCACTAACTCATCCATAGGGTGGTCGACGGGCCGCCGTCCCACCCACTAACTCATCCATAGGGTGGTCGACGGGCCGCCGTCCCACTAACTCATCCATAGGGTGGTCGACCGGCTGCCGTCCCACTAACTCATCCATAGGGTGGTCGACGGGCCGTCGTCCCACTAACTCATCCATAGGGTGGTCGACGGGCTGCCGTCCCACTAACTCATCCATAGGGTGGTCAACAGGCTGCCGTCTCACTAACTCATCCATAGGGTAGTCAACGGGCTGCCGTCCCACTAACTCATCCATAGGGTGGTCAACAGGCTGCCGTCCCACTAACTCATCCATAGGGTGGTCGACGGGCTGCCGTCCCACTAACTCATCCATAGGGTGGTCAACAGGCTGCCGTCTCACTAACTCATCCATAGGGTGGTCAACAGGCTGCCGTCTCACTAACTCATCCATAGGGTGGTCAACAGGCTGCCGTCTCACTAACTCATCCATAGGGTGGTCAACGGGCTGCCGTCCCACTAACTCATCCATAGGGTGGTCAACAGGCTGCCGTCCCAGTAACTCATCCATAGGGTGGTCAACGGGCTGCCGTCCCACTAACTCATCCATAGGGTGGTCAACGGGCTGCCGTCCCACTAACTCATCCATAGGGTGGTCAACGGGCTGCCGTCCCACTACCTCATCCATAGGGTGGTCAACAGGCCGCCGTCCCAGTAACTCATCCATAGGGTGGTCGACGGGCTGCCGTCCCACTAACTCATCCATAGGGTGGTCAACGGGCTGCCGTCCCACTAACTCATCCATAGGGTGGTCAACGGGCTGCCGTCCCACTAACTCATCCATAGGGTGGTCAACAGGCTGCCGTCCCAGGGTGGTAACTCATCCATAGGGTGGTCAACGGGCTGCCGTCCCACTAACTCATCCATAGGGTGGTCATAACGGGGGCATAGGGTGGTGCCGTCCCACTAACTCATCCATAGGGTGGTCAACGGGCTGCCGTCCCACTACCTCATCCATAGGGTGGTCAACAGGCTGCCGTCTCACTAACTCATCCATAGGGTGGTCGACGGGCCGCCGTCCCACTAACTCATCCATAGGGTGGTCGTCCCACTAACTCATCCATAGGGTGGTCGCGGGCTGCCGTCCCACTAACTCATCCATAGGGTGGTCACTCATCCATAGGGTGGCGGGCTGCCGTCCCACTAACTCATCCATAGGGTGGTCCCACTAACTCATCCATAGGGTGGACGGGCCGCCGTCCCACTAACTCATCCATAGGGTGGTCGACGGGCTGCCGTCCCACTAACTCATCCATAGGGTGGTCGACGGGCCGCCGTCCCACTAACTCATCCATAGGGTGGTCAACGGGCCGCCGTCCCACTAACTCATCCATAGGGTGGTCGACGGGCCGCCGTCCCACTAACTCATCCATAGGGTGGTCCGCCGTCCCACTAACTCATCCATAGGGTGGTCAACGGGCCGCCGTCCCACTAACTCATCCATAGGGTGGTCGACGGGCCGCCGTCCCACTAACTCATCCATAGGGTGGTCGACGGGCCGCCGTCCCACTAACTCATCCATAGGGTGGTCAACGGGCTGCCGTCCCACTAACTCATCCATAGGGTGGTCGACGGGCCGCCGTCCCACTAACTCATCCATAGGGTGGTCGACGGGCCGCCGTCCCACTAACTCATCCGTAGGGTGGTCAAATTCCTGTAACTTTCCCAAAATGCACAGATTTTCCAGAATCTGTGCAATAAAAAAATACTGGAAAATAAGAGACTATTCTGTACTATAGAACAAGCAGGAAACTGCAGTTTTCTTTAAGATCCTCTGCTGAACATGTAATATAGTGTACAACGGTCCCGGGGGGGGGGGGGGGGGGTTGTGGGTGTATGTGGGTGTGGGTGTATGTGTGTGGGTGTATGTGTGTGTTTGTGGGTGTATGTGTGTGTGTTTGTGGGTGTGTGGGTGTATGTGGGTGTATGTGTGTGTATGTTTGTGGGTGTTTGTGTGTGTGTATGTGTGTGGGTGTATGTGTGTGTATGTGTGTGTGTGTGGGTGTGTGTGTGTATGTGGGGGTGTGTGGGTGTGTGTGTGTGTGTGTGTGTATGTGTGTGTGTGTGTTTGTGGGTGTATGTGTGTGTATGTGTGTGTATGTGTGTGTATGTGTGTGTATGTGTGTGTGGGTGTATGTGTGTGTGGGTGTATGTGTGTGTGTATGTGGGGGTGTGTGGGTGTGTGTGTGTATGTGGGGGTGTGTGGGTGTGTGTGTGTGTGTGTGTGTGTGTGTGTGTGTGTGTGTGTGTGTGTGTGTGGGTGTGTGTATATGTGTGTGTGTGTGTGTGTGTGTGTGTGTGTGTATGTGTGTAGCACTACTCACTCCTTGGCCATGTGTGTGTCCTTCAGGACGTGTACGTAGATGAAGAGGGCCTGTTCGTGTTTCCCCATCCGACCCAGCAGCAGGGCCCGCTCCTCCAGAAGACCTGACAGAAAAACGGCATGGCTAGGTTGACGATACAAAGGCTAAAGACAAGTTAGCTTTTAAAAAACACATTCATGAGACCAGCGTCGTTGGTAACTAGCATCGCTGGTCCCATTGTTAAGAATTGTTACTCATTCATGCAAAGACCTCTGGGATATCACAATCAGGACTGCATACGACCACTGCAAGTACAACCAGCCAGGGGGAAGCACAAGAACGGTTGAATCCAATCCATCCAATCCTCACCATCGAAGGGGAAGTCAGAGATAAGTCGGCCTGGTTCGTAGCTGGTAGAGACCTCCAGGAAACACACTAGCTTGCTCCTGAACTCTCCCAGGTCCCCCTCCTCCTTCCCAGCAGCCACTGCAGGAACTCCTACAGGAAGACGGAACAGATAGATTTGATTAGAATATCATATATCAGCTGTGGAGGGAAAGGGGGGATACCTAGTCAGTTGTCCAACTGAATGTCTTCAACTGAAATGTGTCTTCTGCATTTAACCCAACCCCTCTGAATCAGAGAGGTGTGTCTTCCACGTTTAACCCAACCCCTCTGAATCAGAGAGGTGTGTCTTCCACGTTCAACCCAACCCCTCTGAATCAGAGAGGTGTGTCTTCCCCGTTTAACCCAACCCCTCTGAATCAGAGAGGTGTGTCTTCCACGTTTAACCCAACCCCTCTGAATCAGAGAGGTGTGTCTTCCCCGTTTAACCCAACCCCTCTGAATCAGAGAGGTGTGTCTTCCACGTTTAACCCAACCCCTCTGAATCAGAGAGGTGTGTCTTCCACGTTTAACCCAACCCCTCTGAATCAGAGAGGTGTGTCTTCCACATTTAACCCAACCCCTCTGAATCAGAGAGGTGTGTCTTCCACGTTTAACCCAACCCCTCTGAATCAGAGAGGTGTGTCTTCCACATTTAACCCAACCCCTCTGAATCAGAGAGGTGTGTCTTCCACATTTAACCCAACCCCTCTGAATCAGAGAGGTGTGTCTATCAGGTTTAACCCAACCCCTCTGAATCAGAGAGGTGTGTCTTCCACGTTTAGCCCAACCCCTTAACTGCCTTGTTCAGGGGAACAGTGGGTTAACTGCCTTGTTCAGGGGAACAGTGGGTTATAACTGCCTTGTTCAGGGGAACAGTGGGTTATAACTGCCTTGTTCAGGGGAACAGTGGGTTAACTGCCTTGTTCGGGGGAACAGTGGGTTAACTGCCTTGTTCGGGGGAACAGTGGGTTAACTGCCTTGTTCGGGGGAACAGTGGGTTAACTGCCTTGTTCGGGGGAACAGTGGGTTAACTGCCTTGTTCGGGGGAACAGTGGGTTAACTGCCTTGTTCAGGGGAACAGTGGGTTAACTGCCTTGTTCAGGGGAACAGTGGGTTAACTGCCTTGTTCAGGGGAACAGTGGGTTAACTGCCTTGTTAACTGCCTTGTTCAGGGGAACAGTGGGTTAACTGCCTTGTTCAGGGGAACAGTGGGTTAACTGCCTTGTCAGGGAAGGGTGATGGTGCCAAACACCATTTATTTTTCTGTTATATCGATGATACTAGATTTTCCTCAGGACCCCATAAAGTCTTTAGTCCGTTTTGGCAGTCCAGTAAAATACGGAGATTACTGCTTTTCAGTCCAGTAAGATACGGAGATTACTGCTTTTCAGTCCAGTAAGATACGGAGGCTGATAGTGCTGAGAGATTACTGCTTTTCAGTCCAGTAAGATACGGAGGCTGATAGTGCTTAGAGATTACTGCTTTTCAGTCCAGTAAGATACGGAGGCTGATAGTGCTTAGAGATTACTGCTTTTCAGTCCAGTAAGATACGGAGGCTGATAGTGCTGAGAGATTACTGCTTTTCAGTCCAGTAAGATACGGAGGCTGATAGTGCTGAGAGATTGCTGCTTTTCGAGGTTGGTTCGACTTCGGTTTCAATAACAAAAAAATTAAAACACGAAATGCACTGTGGGTTGAATGTCGTAACTCGGAATAAAACAATGAATAAAAGTCCCCTGATGGAAGTGATGGTAGTGACGGTAGTGAGGGTAGTGACGGTAGTGAGGGTAGTGACGGTAGTGAGGGTAGTGGTGGTAGTGACGGTAGTGAGGGTAGTGAGGGTAGTGGTGGTAGTGACGGTAGTGAGGGTAGTGACGGTAGTGAGGGTAGTGACGGTAGTGAGGGTAGTGGTGGTAGTGACGGTAGTGAGGGTAGTGACGGTAGTGAGGGTAGTGACGGAAGTGAGGGTAGTGGTGGTAGTGACGGTAGTGAGGGTAGTGACGGTAGTGAGGGTAGTGACGGAAGTGATGGTAGTGAGGGTAGTGACGGTAGTGAGGGTAGTGGTGGAAGTGACGGTAGTGAGGGTAGTGGTGGTAGTGACGGTAGTGAGGGTAGTGGTGGTAGTGACGGTAGTGAGGGTAGTGACGGTAGTGAGGGTAGTGACGGAAGTGAGGGTAGTGGTGGTAGTGATGGAAGTGATGGTAGTGAGGGTAGTGACGGTAGTGAGGGTAGTGATGGTAGTGAGGGTAGTGAGGGTAGTGATGGTAGTGAGGGTAGTGATGGTAGTGACGGTAGTGACGGAAGTGAGGGTAGTGGTGGTAGTGATGGTAGTGATGGTAGTGATGGAAGTGATGGTAGTGAGGGTAGTGACGGTAGTGAGGGTAGTGATAGTAGTGAGGGTAGTGAGAGTAGTGACGGTAGTGACGGAAGTGAGGGTAGTGGTGGTAGTGATGGAAGTGATGGTAGTGAGGGTAGTGACGGTAGTGACGGTAGTGAGGGTAGTGATGGAAGTGACGGTAGTGAGGGTAGTGATGGTAGTGAGGGTAGTGATGGAAGTGACGGTAGTGAGGGTAGTGGTGGTAGTGACGGTAGTGAGGGTAGTGAGGGTAGTGACGGAAGTGAGGGTAGTGGTGGTAGTGATGGTAGTGATGGTAGTGATGGAAGTGATGGTAGTGAGGGTAGTGACGGTAGTGAGGGTAGTGATAGTAGTGAGGGTAGTGAGAGTAGTGACGGTAGTGACGGAAGTGAGGGTAGTGATGGAAGTGATGGTAGTGATGGTAGTGAGGGTAGTGACGGTAGTGATGGTAGTGAGGGTAGTGATGGAAGTGACAGTAGTGAGGGTAGTGACGGTAGTGAGGGTAGTGAGGGTAGTGAGGGTAGTGACGGAAGTGACGGTAGTAGTAGTAGTAGTGATTGTAGTAGTGGTAGTAATAGTAGTAGTGGTAATGGTAGTAGTGGTATTAGTAGTGGTAGTAGTAGTAGTAGTATATTAGTGATAGTAGTAGTATATTAGTGATAGTAGTAGTAGTAGTAGTATTAGTAGTAGTAGTAGTAGTAGTAGTGGTAGTAGTGATAGTAGTATTAGTAGTAGTAATGATAGTAGTAATAGTAGTGATAGTAGTAATAGTAGTAATAGCAGTAGTAGTGGTAGTAGTAGTATATTAGTGATAGTAGTAGTAGCAGTAGTGGTAGTAGTGATAGTAGTATTAGTAGTAGTAATGATAGTAGTAATAGTAGTGATAGTAGTAATAGTAGTAATGGTAGTAGTAGTATATTAGTGATAGTAGTAGTAGCAGTAGTGGTAGTAGTGATAGTAGTATTAGTAGTAGTAATGATAGTAGTAATAGTAGTGATAGTAGTAATAGTAGTAATAGTAGTGGTAGTAGTAGTAGTATTAGTAGCAGGTCTTACATAGTAGTAGTATATTAGTGATAGTAGTATTAGTAGTGGTAGTAGTAGTAGCAGGTCTTACCCTCGGGCAGGGAGTTGAGGTACTGCTTCATGAGCCCCTGGACCCTCTCCAGGTACAGCTGAATGAGGACGTTATGGAACTCTGGCTCCGTCTCCTCCCAGACGTGTACGATGTGCTCCAGGTAGGGGACAGCCAGCTCCTTAAAGCCCTCCTTCAGGAAGTTCAGGACCTTGTCTCTGGGCAGGGTCTCAACCTCCGTCAGGTCCTCAGTGAAGATCTGGGACAGAGACACACAATATAAATACTGCGATAATTTTCTTGTTTTATGATTTTCAGTGTTTAGAAAATGATGTATTTGTTGATTCCTTTGTTTGATCTCCAAGCCGCTCTCGATTCTGCAGTGTGACTTCATCGAGTGCAGGGGTTTAGGGAAAGGGGTAGATTTGGAATTGAGCCAGTCTCACCTTCAGTCCGTCTTCAGGACAGATCTTCAACACCCAGGGAGAGAACTCAAAGATGATGCCTAGATTCTCCATCCCTGAGGAGAGAAAGAGAGAGAGAGAGGAGAGTGGGAGTGTGTTATAACTGTGTTCAGGTGTTCTCTGTCAGTCGAACACTAATCTGTCTGTCTGTAAAGCCTATTGTATGTCTGTCTGTAAAGCCTATTGTATGTCTGTCTGTAAAGCCTATTGTATGTCTGTCTGTAAAGCCTATTGTATGTCTGTCTGTAAAGCCTATTGTATGTCTGTCTGTAAAGCCTATTGTATGTCTGTCTGTAAAGCCTATTGTATGTCTGTCTGTAAAGCCTATTGTATGTCTGTCTGTAAAGCCTATTGTATGTCTGTCTGTAAAGCCTATTGTATGTCTGTCTGTAAAGCCTATTGTATGTCTGTCTGTAAAGCCTATTGTATGTCTGTCTGTAAAGCCTATTGTATGTCTGTCTGTAAAGCCTATTGTATGTCTGTCTGTAAAGCCTATTGTATGTCTGTCTGTAAAGCCTATTGTATGTCTGTCTATATGTCTCTAAGCCAGTTCTGGATGGTTTAAAACAGTGTTGACGTGGTGTGGGGAGAAACGCTCACCCAGTCTCTGGAGGTACTGCACAGTCCTCTCATGCCCCTTTAGGGGAGAGTTAGCCTTGGTGGACTGGTCCAACAACACCTGTAGGGCTGGGGGAGGAAGAGGGGAGAGTTAGCCTTGGTGGACTGGTCCAACAACACCTGTAGGGCTGGGGGAGGAGAGTTAGCCTTGGTGGAACTGATCCAACAACACCTGTAGGGCTGGGGGAGAAGAGTTAGCCTTGGTGGAACTGATCCAACAACACCTGCAGGGCTGGGGGAGGAAGAGGGGAGAGTTAGCCTTGGTGGAACTGATCCAACAACACCTGTAGGGCTGGGGGAGAAGAGTTAGCCTTGGTGGAACTGATCCAACAACACCTGTAGGGCTGGGGGAGAAGAGTTAGCCTTGGTGGAACTGATCCAACAACACCTGCAGGGCTGGGGGAGAAGAGTTAGCCTTGGTGGAACTGATCCAACAACACCTGTAGGGCTGGGGGAGGAGAGTTAGCCTTGGTGGAACTGATCCAACAACACCTGCAGGGCTGGGGGAGAAGAGTTAGCCTTGGTGGAACTGATCCAACAACACCTGCAGGGCTGGGAGATGGAAACACACACAAGGTGAGTTACAAGACCAGGGGAGGATTGAGGTTACAGTATCATTACGGTCTACTGAGCACAAGTCCTTGAATATTCAGGAGAACACACTCCCAATGGATTACTGTCCTGGATCTACTAGAGGTCGGAGGTCGACCGATTAATCAGAATGGCCGATTAATTAGGGACGATTTCAAGTTACAACAATAACAATCGGAAATAACAATCGATTTTTAAATATATTTTTTAATACCTTTATTTAACTAGGCAAGTCAGTTAAGAAAACATTCATATTTTCAATGACGGTCTAGGAACAGTGGGTTAACTGGCCTAGGAACAGTGGGTTAACTGGTCTAGGAACAGTGGGTTAACTGGTCTAGGAACAGTGGGTTAACTGGTCTAGGAACAGTGGGTTAACTGGTCTAGGAACAGTGGGTTAACTGGTCTAGGAACAGTGGGTTAACTGGTCTAGGAACAGTGGGTTAACTGGCCTAGGAACAGTGGGTTAACTGGCCTAGGAACAGTGGGTTAACTGGCCTAGGAACAGTGGGTTAACTGGTCTAGGAACAGTGGGTTAACTGGTCTAGGAACAGTGGATTAACTGGTCTAGGAACAGTGGGTTAACTGGTCTAGGAACAGTGGGTTAACTGGTCTAGGAACAGTGGGTTAACTGGTCTAGGAACAGTGGGTTAACTGGTCTAGGAACAGTGGGTTAACTGGTCTAGGAACAGTGGGTTAACTGGTCTAGGAACAGTGGGTTAACTGGTCTAGGAACAGTGGGTTAACTGGCCTAGGAACAGTGGGTTAACTGGTCTAGGAACAGTGGGTTAACTGGTCTAGGAACAGTGGGTTAACTGGTCTAGGAACAGTGGGTTAACTGGTCTAGGAACAGTGGGTTAACTGGTCTAGGAACAGTGGGTTAACTGGCCTAGGAACAGTGGGTTAACTGGTCTAGGAACAGTGGGTTAACTGGCCTAGGAACAGTGGGTTAACTGGTCTAGGAACAGTGGGTTAACTGGTCTAGGAACGGTGGGTTAACTGCCTTGGTAAAAATCTGTCGTTCTGCCCTTGAACTTGTCAGCTTGGGGGATTCAATCTTGCAACCTTACAGTTAACTAGTCCAACACTCTAACCACCAGCCTCTCATTGCACTCCACGAGGAGCCTGCCTGTTACACGAATGCCTGTTACGCGAATGCAGTAGAAGCCAAGGTAAGCTGCTAGCTAGCATTAAACTTATCTTATAAAAAACAATCAATCAATCATAATCACTAGTTATAACTACACATGGTTGATGAAAAATCATAATCTGTCGACCTCTAGTATCTACACCTTTAAATTGAGACAGAGAGACAGAGAGAGAGAGAGAGAGAGGCAGAGAGGGAGAGGCAGAGAGGGAGAGAGAGAAACACACAGAAACCTCAGCAGCATTACATCACTACAACAGCTTGTGGCAGACTAATTAAAAACACACACTGGCCTGGCCCAAAACCAGCACTAATAGCATGAAGACAGCTATGATCTAAGAGGTATGAGGATGACTGTCCAACCACAGTGTGGGCCAGCCTCCAGTCCTGGGAGACAAACCATGGGGACTCCCGAGTTTATCTGGGAGGGATCCTTCATTCAGACAGGACACACCACAGAGAGCAGAGCTCTGGGAGGGATCCTTCATTCAGACAGGACACACCACAGAGAGAGCAGAGCTCAGAGGGATCCTGCATGCTCAGAACAACAGATGCTCTCTCTCTCTGGTTCTCCTGCATGCTCAGAACAACAGATGCTCTCTCTCTCTCTGGTCCTCCTGCATGCTCAGAACAACAGATGCTCTCTCTCTCTGGTTCTCCTGCATGCTCAGAACAACAGATGCTCTCTCTCTCTCTCTGGTCCTCCTGCATGCTCAGAACAACAGATCCTCTCTCTCTGGTCCTGCTGCATGCTCAGAACAACATATCCTCTCCCTCTCTGGTCCTACTGCATGCTCAGAACAACAGATGCTCTCTCTGTAACACCGTCTTCTACTCTCACTAGCACAGACTTTGTAGGTCGCAGCTATTTCGGAAGGTTTTAGCCACAATGATGGTGTTGGTATGTGGTTGTTTTACCTATGCAAGTTGAATGCACTAATTCTAACTCTGGATAAGAGTGTTTACTAAATGACTAATATGTAGTGTAGTGTTATTGCTCCACATACCCCGCACGCTGTGACTGATGTCTAGCGTCGATACGCTGCATTTACACATGAAGCACAATTATTGTCAAGGGAGCTGATCTGATTGGTCAAAAGAACCATTAGTGAAGAAAAAACAAAGATCAGATTTGAGCTGCCAGAGCGACAAGTCTCATTACCTTTGAAGCATTGAGGAGGAGGTGTGTTAGTGTTCATTACCTTTGAAGCATGGAGGAGGAGGTGTGTTAGTGCTCATTACCTTTGAAGCATGGAGGAGGAGGTGTGTTAGTGCTCATTACCTTTGAAGCATGGAGGAGGAGGTGTGTTAGTGCTGATTACCTTTGAAGCATGGAGGAGGAGGTGTGATGGTGTTCATTACCTTTCTGATGCAGGCCCTTCTTCTCATAGAGGATGATGAGCTCGCTGTACTTGTGGGCCTTCTTCAGGATGTACTCACTCTCCTCAATGTGACAGTGGTTATTATCCAGACGCAACAGAGGGGACACCAGGGCCACGTTGGTCTGGAGAGAGGAGAGAGACACTAGATTAACACAGGGGACACGTTGGTCTGGAGAGAGGAGAGAGACACTAGATTAACACAGGGTCTGGAGAGAGACACTAGATTAACACAGGGTCTGGAGAGAAGCACTAGATTAACACAGGGGACACGTTGGTCTGGAGAGAAGAGAGAGGCACTAGATTAACACAGGGGACACCAGGGCCACATTGGTCTGGAGAGAGGAGACACTAGATTAACACAGGGGACACCAGGGCCACGTTGGTCTGGAGAGAGGAGACACTAGATTAACACAGGGGGTCTGGAGAGAGGAGAGATACACTAGATTAACACAGGGGACACCAGGGCCATGTTGGTCTGGAGAGAGGAGAAATACACTAGATTAACACAGGGGACACGTTGGTCTGGAGAGAGGAGAGAGACACTAGATTAACACAGGGGACACGTTGGTCTGGAGAGAGGAGAGAGACACTAGATTAACACAGGGGGACACGTTGGTCTGGAGAGAGACACTAGATTAACACAGGGGACACGTTGGTCTGGAGAGAGGAGAGAGACAGTAGAATAACACAGGGGACACGTTGGTCTGGAGAGAGACACTAGATTAACACAGGGGACACATTGGTCTGGAGAGAGACACTAGATTAACACAGGGGACACGTTGGTCTGGAGAGAGGAGAGAGACACTAGATTAACACAGGGGACACGTTGGTCTGGAGAGAGGATAGAGACACTAGATTAACACAGGGGACACCAGGGCCATGTTGGTCTGGAGAGAGGAGAGAGACAGTAGAATAACACAGGGGACACGTTGGTCTGGAGAGAGACACTAGATTAACACAGGGGACACCAGGGCAAATTGTTAAAAAGTTGTTTATTAAACTTTACCATGGAATTACCATGGAATTATCCATACGTACATGCAGGTAGCATTACAATGGAATGGGGGAGTACATCTGAGGTATCCATACGTACATGCAGGTAGCATTTGAGCAGCGTGGTGTCGATGATCTGCAGGAGTTTCTTCCTGCTCTTGATGGTGGGAGTCCCTTCCATGAGGGGAGACGGGGTGGACGGCTCGGAGTCGTTCAGCTGCTTCACCAGGTGGCTGCGTTTCTGGAACGCACACATTTCATTGTATTTATGGAGCCAGGATAGTCCCCTAGGTCGAGATAGTCCCCTAGGTCGAGATAGTCCCCTAGGTCGAGATAGTGCACTAGGGAAGGATAGTCCACTAGTCACTGAGTCGTGGGTTCCATAGAATCAAAAACATACACACGTCATCTAACAGGGACAATACGCATCATCTAACAGGGACAACACACATCATCTAACAGGGGACAGGACACATCATCTAACAGGGACAATACGCATCATCTAACAGGGACAACACACATCACATCATCTAACAGGGACAACACACATCACATCATCTAACAGGGACAACACACATCATCTAACAGGGACAACACACATCATCTAACAGGGACAATACACATCATCTAACAGGGACAACACACATCATCTAACGGGGACAGGACACATCATCTAACAGGGACAACACACATCATCTAACAGGGACACATCATCTAACAGGGACAATACGCATCATCTAACAGGGACAACACACATCATCTAACAGGGACAACACACATCACATCATCTAACAGGGACAACACACATCACATCATCTAACAGGGACAACACACATCATCTAACAGGGACAACACACATCATCTAACAGGGACAATACACATCATCTAACAGGGACAACACGCGTCATCTAAGAGGGACAACACGCGTCATCTAACAGGGACAACACACATCTAACAGGGACAACACACATCATCTAACGGGGACAATACGCATCATCTAACGGGGACAACACACATCATCTAACGGGGACAACACACATCATCTAACAGGGACAATACGCATCATCTAACAGGGACAACACACATCATCTAACAGGGACAACACACATCACATCATCTAACAGGGACAACACACATCACATCATCTAACAGGGACAACACACATCATCTAACAGGGACAACACACATCATCTAACAGGGACAATACACATCATCTAACAGGGACAACACGCGTCATCTAAGAGGGACAACACGCGTCATCTAACAGGGACAACACACATCTAACAGGGACAACACACATCATCTAACGGGGACAACACACATCATCTAACAGGGACAATACACATCATCTAACAGGGACAACACACATCATCTAACAGGGACAACACACATCATCTAACAGGGACACATCATCTAACGGGGACAACACACATCATCTAACGGGGACAACACACATCATCTAACAGGGACACATCGTCTAACAGGGACAACACGCATAATCTAACAGGGACACATCATCTAACAGGGACACATCATCTAACAGGGACACATCATCTAACAGAGAACACACATCATCTAACAGGGACAACACACATCACATCATCTAACAGGGACAACACACATCACATCATCTAACAGGGACAACACACATCATCTAACAGTGACAACACACATCATCTAACAGGGACAACACACATCATCTAATGGGAACAACGCACATCATCTAACGGGGACAACACACATCATCTAACAGGGACAACACACATCATCTAACAGGGACAACACACATCATCTAACAGGGACAACACACATCATCTAACAGGGACAATACACATCATCTAACAGGGACAACACACATCATCTAACAGGGACAACACACGTCATCTAACAGGGACAACACACGTCATCTAACAGGGACAACACACATCTTACAGGGACGACACATCATCTAACAGGGACACATCATCTAACAGGGACACATCATCTAACAGGGACACATCATCTAACAGGGACACATCATCTAACGGGGACAATACACATCATCTAACAGGGACACATCATCTAACAGGGACAACACACGTCATCTAACAGGGACACATCATCTAACAGGGACACATCATCTAACAGGGACACATCATCTAACAGAGACAACACACATCATCTAACAGGGACAATACACATCATCTAACGGGGACAACACACATCATCTAACAGGGACAACACACATAATCTAACAGGGACAACACACATCATCTAACAGGGACAACACACATCATCTAACAGGGACGACACACATCATCTAACAGGGACGACACATCATCTAACAGGGACGACACATCATCTAACAGGGACACATCATCTAACAGGGACACATCATCTAACGGGGACAATACACATCATCTAACAGGGACAACACACATCATCTAACAGGGACACATCGTCTAACAGGGACACATCATCAAACAGGGACACATCATCAAACAGGGACACATCATCAAACAGGGACACATCATCTAACAGGGACAACACACATCATCTAACAGGGACAACACACATCATCTAACAGGGACAACACACATCTAACAGGGACAACACACATCTAACAGGGACACATCATCTAACAGGGACACATCATCTAACAGGGACAACACACATCATCTAACAGGGACAACACGCATCATCTAACAGGGACAACACACATCATCTAACAGGGACAACACACATCATCTAACAGGGACAACACACATCATCTAAAAGGGACAATACACATCATCTAACAGGGACAATACACATCATCTAACAGGGACAACACACATCATCTAACAGGGACAATACACATCATCTAACAGGGACAACACACATCATCTAACAGGGACAACACACATCATCTAACAGGGACAACACGCATCATCTAACAGGGACGACACACATCATCTAACAGGGACAACACACATCATCTAACAGGGACAACACACATCATCTAACAGGGACACATCATCTAACAGGGACAACACACATCATCTAACAGGGACAACACACGTCATCTAACAGGGACAACACACATCATCTAACAGGGACAACACACATCATCTAACAGGGACAACACACATCACATCATCTAACAGGGACAACACACATCATCTAACAGGGACAACACACATCATCCAACAGGGACAACACACATCATCTAACAGGGACAACACACATCATCTAACAGGGACAATACACATCATCTAACAGGGACAATACACATCATCTAACAGGGACACATCATCTAACAGGGACAACACACATCACATCATCTAACAGGGACAATACACATCATCTAAGAGGGACAACACACATCATCTAACAGGGACAACACACATCATCTAACAGGGACAATACACATCATCTAACAGGGACAACACACATCATCTAACAGGGACAATACACATCATCTAACAGGGACACATCATCTAACAGGGACAACACACATCACATCATCTAACAGGGACAATACACATCATCTAAGAGGGACAACACACATCATCTAACAGGGACAACACACATCATCTAACAGGGACAATACACATCATCTAACAGGGACAACACACATCATCTAACAGGGACAACACACATCATCTAACAGGGACAACACACATTATCTAACAGGGACACATCATCTAACAGGGACACATCATCTAACAGGGACAACACACATCATCTAACAGGGACAACACACGTCATCTAACAGGGACAACACACGTCATCTAACAGGGACAACACACATCATCTAACAGGGACAATACACATCATCTAACAGGGACAACACACAACACTGAGTGGCTGCTGCCAACACACTGACACTGACTCAACTCCAGCCACTTTAATAATGGGAATTGATGGGAAATGATGTAAATATATCACTAGCCACTTTAAACAATGCTACCTTATATAATGTTACTTACCCTACATTATTCATCTCATATGCATACGTACATACTGTACTCGATACCATCTACTGTATCTTGCCTATGCTGCTCTGTACCATCACTCATTCATATATCCTTATGTACATATTCTTTATCCCCTCACACTGTGTACAAGACAGTAGTTTTGGAATTGTTAGTTAGATTACTTGTTATTACTGCATTGTCGGAACTAGAAGCACAAGCATTTCGCTACACTCGCATTAACATCTGCTAACCATGTGTATGTGACAAATAAAATTTGATTTGATTTGATTTTTTCATCTAACAGGGACAACACACATCATCTAACAGGGACAATACACATCATCTAACAGGGACAACACGCATCATCTAACAGGGACGACACACATCATCTAACAGGGACAACACACATCATCTAACAGGGACAACACACATCATCTAACAGGGACACATCATCTAACAGGGACAACACACATCATCTAACAGGGACAACACACGTCATCTAACAGGGACAACACACATCATCTAACAGGGACAACACACATCATCTAACAGGGACAACACACATCATCTAACAGGGACAACACACATCATCCAACAGGGACAACACACATCATCTAACAGGGACAACACACATCATCTAACAGGGACAATACACATCATCTAACAGGGACAATACACATCATCTAACAGGGACACATCATCTAACAGGGACAACACACATCACATCATCTAACAGGGACAATACACATCATCTAAGAGGGACAACACACATCATCTAACAGGGACAACACACATCATCTAACAGGGACAATACACATCATCTAACAGGGACAACACACATCATCTAACAGGGACAATACACATCATCTAACAGGGACACATCATCTAACAGGGACAACACACATCACATCATCTAACAGGGACAATACACATCATCTAAGAGGGACAACACACATCATCTAACAGGGACAACACACATCATCTAACAGGGACAATACACATTATCTAACAGGGACAACACACATTATCTAACAGGGACACATCATCTAACAGGGACACATCATCTAACAGGGACAACACACATCATCTAACAGGGACAACACACATCATCTAACAGGGACAACACACATTATCTAACAGGGACACATCATCTAACAGGGACACATCATCTAACAGGGACAACACACATCATCTAACAGGGACAACACACGTCATCTAACAGGGACAACACACGTCATCTAACAGGGACAACACACGTCATCTAACAGGGACAACACACATCATCTAACAGGGACAATACACATCATCTAACAGGGACAACACACAACACTGAGTGGCTGCTGCCAACACACTGACACTGACTCAACTCCAGCCACTTTAATAATGGGAATTGATGGGAAATGATGTAAATATATCACTAGCCACTTTAAACAATGCTACCTTATATAATGTTACTTACCCTACATTATTCATCTCATATGCATACGTACATACTGTACTCGATACCATCTACTGTATCTTGCCTATGCTGCTCTGTACCATCACTTATTCATATATCCTTATGTACATATTCTTTATCCCCTCACACTGTGTACAAGACAGTAGTTTTGGAATTGTTAGTTAGATTACTTGTTATTACTGCATTGTCGGAACTAGAAGCACAAGCATTTCGCTACACTCGCATTAACATCTGCTAACCATGTGTATGTGACAAATAAAATTTGATTTGATTTGATTTTTTCATCTAACAGGGACAACACACATCATCTAACAGGGACAATACACATCATCTAACAGGGACAACACGCATCATCTAACAGGGACGACACACATCATCTAACAGGGACAACACACATCATCTAACAGGGACAACACACATCATCTAACAGGGACACATCATCTAACAGGGACAACACACATCATCTAACAGGGACAACACACGTCATCTAACAGGGACAACACACATCATCTAACAGGGACAACACACATCATCTAACAGGGACAACACACATCATCTAACAGGGACAACACACATCATCCAACAGGGACAACACACATCATCTAACAGCGACAACACACATCATCTAACAGGGACAATACACATCATCTAACAGGGACAATACACATCATCTAACAGGGACACATCATCTAACAGGGACAACACACATCACATCATCTAACAGGGACAATACACATCATCTAAGAGGGACAACACACATCATCTAACAGGGACAACACACATCATCTAACAGGGACAATACACATCATCTAACAGGGACAACACACATCATCTAACAGGGACAATACACATCATCTAACAGGGACACATCATCTAACAGGGACAACACACATCACATCATCTAACAGGGACAATACACATCATCTAAGAGGGACAACACACATCATCTAACAGGGACAACACACATCATCTAACAGGGACAATACACATCATCTAACAGGGACAACACACATCATCTAACAGGGACAACACACATCATCTAACAGGGACAACACACATTATCTAACAGGGACACATCATCTAACAGGGACACATCATCTAACAGGGACAACACACATCATCTAACAGGGACAACACACGTCATCTAACAGGGACAACACACATCATCTAACAGGGACAATACACATCATCTAACAGGGACAACACACATCATCTAACAGGGACAATACACATCATCTAACAGGGACAACACACATCATCTAACAGGGACAACACACATCATCTAACAGGGACAACACACATTATCTAACAGGGACACATCATCTAACAGGGACACATCATCTAACAGGGACAACACACATCATCTAACAGGGACAACACACGTCATCTAACAGGGACAACACACGTCATCTAACAGGGACAACACACATCATCTAACAGGGACAATACACATCATCTAACAGGGACAACACACAACACTGAGTGGCTGCTGCCAACACACTGACACTGACTCAACTCCAGCCACTTTAATAATGGGAATTGATGGGAAATGATGTAAATATATCACTAGCCACTTTAAACAATGCTACCTTATATAATGTTACTTACCCTACATTATTCATCTCATATGCATACGTACATACTGTACTCGATACCATCTACTGTATCTTGCCTATGCTGCTCTGTACCATCACTCATTCATATATCCTTATGTACATATTCTTTATCCCCTCACACTGTGTACAAGACAGTAGTTTTGGAATTGTTAGTTAGATTACTTGTTATTACTGCATTGTCGGAACTAGAAGCACAAGCATTTCGCTACACTCGCATTAACATCTGCTAACCATGTGTATGTGACAAATAAAATTTGATTTGATTTGATTTTTTCATCTAACAGGGACAACACACATCATCTAACAGGGACAATACACATCATCTAACAGGGACAACACACATCATCAAACAGGGACAACACACATCATCTAACAGGGACAACACACATCATCTAACAGGGACAACACACATCACATCATCTAACAGGGACAACACACATCATCTAACAGGGACAACACACATCATCTAACAGGGACAACACACATCATCTAACAGGGACAACACACATCATCTAACAGGGACAACACACATCATCTAACAGGGACAACACACATCATCTAACAGGGACAATACACATCATCTAACAGGGACAACACACATCATCAAACAGGGACAATACACATCATCTAACAGGGACAACACACATCACATCATCTAACAGGGACAACACACATCATCTAACAGGGACACATCGTCTAACAGGGACACATCATCAAACAGGGACACATCATCAAACAGGGACACATCATCTAACAGGGACAACACACATCATCTAACAGGGACAACACACATCATCTAACAGGGACAACACACATCTAACAGGGACAACACACATCTAACAGGGACAACACACATCTAACAGGGACACATCATCTAACAGGGACACATCATCTAACAGGGACAACACACATCATCTAACAGGGACAACACACATCATCTAACAGGGACAACACGCATCATCTAACAGGGACAACACACATCATCTAACAGGGACAACACACATCATCTAACAGGGACAACACACATCATCTAAAAGGGACAATACACATCATCTAACAGGGACAACACACATCATCTAACAGGGACAACACACATCATCTAACAGGGACAACACGCATCATCTAACAGGGACGACACACATCATCTAACAGGGACAACACACATCATCTAACAGGGACAACACACATCATCTAACAGGGACACATCATCTAACAGGGACAACACACATCATCTAACAGGGACAACACACGTCATCTAACAGGGACAACACACATCATCTAACAGGGACAACACACATCATCTAACAGGGACAACACACATCACATCATCTAACAGGGACAACACACATCATCTAACAGGGACAACACACATCATCCAACAGGGACAACACACATCATCTAACAGGGACAACACACATCATCTAACAGGGACAATACACATCATCTAACAGGGACAATACACATCATCTAACAGGGACACATCATCTAACAGGGACAACACACATCACATCATCTAACAGGGACAATACACATCATCTAAGAGGGACAACACACATCATCTAACAGGGACAACACACATCATCTAACAGGGACAATACACATCATCTAACAGGGACAACACACATCATCTAACAGGGACAATACACATCATCTAACAGGGACACATCATCTAACAGGGACAACACACATCACATCATCTAACAGGGACAATACACATCATCTAAGAGGGACAACACACATCATCTAACAGGGACAACACACATCATCTAACAGGGACAATACACATCATCTAACAGGGACAACACACATCATCTAACAGGGACAACACACATCATCTAACAGGGACAACACACATTATCTAACAGGGACACATCATCTAACAGGGACACATCATCTAACAGGGACAACACACATCATCTAACAGGGACAACACACGTCATCTAACAGGGACAACACACGTCATCTAACAGGGACAACACACATCATCTAACAGGGACAATACACATCATCTAACAGGGACAACACACAACACTGAGTGGCTGCTGCCAACACACTGACACTGACTCAACTCCAGCCACTTTAATAATGGGAATTGATGGGAAATGATGTAAATATATCACTAGCCACTTTAAACAATGCTACCTTATATAATGTTACTTACCCTACATTATTCATCTCATATGCATACGTACATACTGTACTCGATACCATCTACTGTATCTTGCCTATGCTGCTCTGTACCATCACTCATCCATATATCCTTATGTACATATTCTTTATCCCCTCACACTGTGTACAAGACAGTAGTTTTGGAATTGTTAGTTAGATTACTTGTTATTACTGCATTGTCGGAACTAGAAGCACAAGCATTTCGCTACACTCGCATTAACATCTGCTGACCATGTGTATGTGACAAATAAAATTTGATTTGATTTGATTTTTTCATCTAACAGGGACAACACACATCATCTAACAGGGACAATACACATCATCTAACAGGGACAACACACATCATCTAACAGGGACGACACACATCATCTAACAGGGACAACACACATCATCTAACAGGGACAATACACATTATCTAACAGGGACAACACACATTATCTAACAGGGACAATACACATCATCTAACAGGGACAACACACATCATCTAACAGGGACAATACACATCATCTAACAGGGACAACACACATCATCTAAGAGGGACAATACACATCATCTAACAGGGACAACACGCATCATCTAACAGGGACGACACACATCATCTAACAGGGACAACACACATCATCTAACAGGGACAACACACATCATCTAACAGGGACACATCATCTAACAGGGACAACACACATCATCTAACAGGGACAACACACGTCATCTAACAGGGACAACACACATCATCTAACAGGGACAACACACATCATCTAACAGGGACAACACACATCATCTAACAGGGACAACACACATCATCCAACAGGGACAACACACATCATCTAACAGGGACAACACACATCATCTAACAGGGACAATACACATCATCTAACAGGGACAACACACATCATCTAACAGGGACACATCATCTAACAGGGACAACACACATCACATCATCTAACAGGGACAATACACATCATCTAAGAGGGACAACACACATCATCTAACAGGGACAACACACATCATCTAACAGGGACAATACACATCATCTAACAGGGACAACACACATCATCTAACAGGGACAATACACATCATCTAACAGGGACACATCATCTAACAGGGACAACACACATCACATCATCTAACAGGGACAATACACATCATCTAAGAGGGACAACACACATCATCTAACAGGGACAACACACATCATCTAACAGGGACAATACACATTATCTAACAGGGACAACACACATTATCTAACAGGGACACATCATCTAACAGGGACACATCATCTAACAGGGACAACACACATCATCTAACAGGGACAACACACATCATCTAACAGGGACAACACACATTATCTAACAGGGACACATCATCTAACAGGGACACATCATCTAACAGGGACAACACACATCATCTAACAGGGACAACACACGTCATCTAACAGGGACAACACACGTCATCTAACAGGGACAACACACATCATCTAACAGGGACAATACACATCATCTAACAGGGACAACACACAACACTGAGTGGCTGCTGCCAACACACTGACACTGACTCAACTCCAGCCACTTTAATAATGGGAATTGATGGGAAATGATGTAAATATATCACTAGCCACTTTAAACAATGCTACCTTATATAATGTTACTTACCCTACATTATTCATCTCATATGCATACGTACATACTGTACTCGATACCATCTACTGTATCTTGCCTATGCTGCTCTGTACCATCACTCATTCATATATCCTTATGTACATATTCTTTATCCCCTCACACTGTGTACAAGACAGTAGTTTTGGAATTGTTAGTTAGATTACTTGTTATTACTGCATTGTCGGAACTAGAAGCACAAGCATTTCGCTACACTCGCATTAACATCTGCTAACCATGTGTATGTGACAAATAAAATTTGATTTGATTTTTTCATCTAACAGGGACAACACACATCATCTAACAGGGACAATACACATCATCTAACAGGGACAACACGCATCATCTAACAGGGACGACACACATCATCTAACAGGGACAACACACATCATCTAACAGGGACAACACACATCATCTAACAGGGACACATCATCTAACAGGGACAACACACATCATCTAACAGGGACAACACACGTCATCTAACAGGGACAACACACATCATCTAACAGGGACAACACACATCATCTAACAGGGACAACACACATCATCTAACAGGGACAACACACATCATCCAACAGGGACAACACACATCATCTAACAGGGACAACACACATCATCTAACAGGGACAATACACATCATCTAACAGGGACAATACACATCATCTAACAGGGACACATCATCTAACAGGGACAACACACATCACATCATCTAACAGGGACAATACACATCATCTAAGAGGGACAACACACATCATCTAACAGGGACAACACACATCATCTAACAGGGACAATACACATCATCTAACAGGGACAACACACATCATCTAACAGGGACAATACACATCATCTAACAGGGACACATCATCTAACAGGGACAACACACATCACATCATCTAACAGGGACAATACACATCATCTAAGAGGGACAACACACATCATCTAACAGGGACAACACACATCATCTAACAGGGACAACACACATCATCTAACAGGGACAACACACATCATCTAACAGGGACAACACACATCATCTAACAGGGACAACACACATTATCTAACAGGGACACATCATCTAACAGGGACACATCATCTAACAGGGACAACACACATCATCTAACAGGGACAACACACGTCATCTAACAGGGACAACACACATCATCTAACAGGGACAATACACATCATCTAACAGGGACAACACACATCATCTAACAGGGACAACACACATCATCTAACAGGGACAACACACATCATCTAACAGGGACAACACACATCATCTAACAGGGACAACACACATTATCTAACAGGGACACATCATCTAACAGGGACAACACACATCATCTAACAGGGACACATCATCTAACAGGGACACATCATCTAACAGGGACAACACACATCATCTAACAGGGACAACACACGTCATCTAACAGGGACAACACACGTCATCTAACAGGGACAACACACATCATCTAACAGGGACAATACACATCATCTAACAGGGACAACACACAACACTGAGTGGCTGCTGCCAACACACTGACACTGACTCAACTCCAGCCACTTTAATAATGGGAATTGATGGGAAATGATGTAAATATATCACTAGCCACTTTAAACAATGCTACCTTATATAATGTTACTTACCCTACATTATTCATCTCATATGCATACGTACATACTGTACTCGATACCATCTACTGTATCTTGCCTATGCTGCTCTGTACCATCACTCATTCATATATCCTTATGTACATATTCTTTATCCCCTCACACTGTGTACAAGACAGTAGTTTTGGAATTGTTAGTTAGATTACTTGTTATTACTGCATTGTCGGAACTAGAAGCACAAGCATTTCGCTACACTCGCATTAACATCTGCTAACCATGTGTATGTGACAAATAAAATTTGATTTGATTTGATTTTTTCATCTAACAGGGACAACACACATCATCTAACAGGGACAATACACATCATCTAACAGGGACAACACACATCATCAAACAGGGACAACACACATCACATCATCTAACAGGGACAACACACATCACATCATCTAACAGGGACAACACACATCACATCATCTAACAGGGACAACACACATCATCTAACAGGGACAACACACATCATCTAACAGGGACAACACACATCATCTAACAGGGACAACACACATCATCTAACAGGGACAACACACATCATCTAACAGGGACAACACACATCATCTAACAGGGACAATACACATCATCTAACAGGGACAACACACATCATCAAACAGGGACAATACACATCATCTAACAGGGACAACACACATCACATCATCTAACAGGGACAACACACATCATCTAACAGGGACAATACTACATGCTGGTTTACAACCCCCCCACCCACCTGTGTCAGGTAGTCTATGAGCGCCAGGTGAGCCTTCTCCAGTTCTGCTCCAGACAGACTGGGCAGGGGGTTGGGGTAGTGCAGCTGTTTACGGTAGTCAGCGGGGAGCAGGTCTGGATACAGACCAATCACATGGGTGGGATCTGTTGGAAGGGAGAAGGTACAGCGTTACTACCACCCTCTGTTCCCTGTACACTGCTGTTGACCAGAGGCTTTATATTAGTTAACATTAACTTTAATGTCCCAGATGGGACGATGGTACGCAGTACTGCTGTACACAACGTAGGTAAGGCAGCATATCTAAAGTAGCACACTACGTAGGGAAAAGGGTGCCATTAGAGACCTGACAGACCCGTTCAGGTAGTTAACGGACAGACCCGTTCAGGTAGTTAACGGACAGACCCGTTCAGGTAGTTAACGGACAGACCCGTTCAGGTAGTTAACGGACAGACCCGTTCAGGTAGTTAACGGACAGACCCGTTCAGGTAGTTAACGGACAGACCCGTTCAGGTAGTTAACGGACAGACCCGTTCAGGTAGTTAACGGACAGGTAGTTAACGGACAGCCAGAAGCTCACCTGTGCCGAGCTTAGCAAACACCTGCATGGAGTCATCGAACCTCTTCTGACAGAACAAATTGAAGGCATAGAGATTCTGGATGTGGTGACAGAACAAATTGAAGGCTGCTGAATCTGCTGTCTCTTATCTCCTTCCACATCATCCTTCATATTCTGGGGGAGAGAGGGATGGAGGAGGGGAAAGAGGTAATGAGGATGGAGGAGGGGAAAGAGGTAATGGGGAGGGAGGAGAGAGGGATGGAGGAGGGGTGAAGAATAAGAGGGATGGAGGAGGGGAAAGAGGTAATGGGGAGGGAGGAGAGAGGGATGGAGGAGGGGTGAAGAATAAGAGGGATGGAGGAGGGGAAAGAGGTCATGGGGAGGGAGGAGAGGAGAGAGGGATGGAGAGAGAGGCATATAGGGATGTAGTGAGTCACACCATGACAGGTCAGTATCATATCTCTGTCCCACTGCTAACCCTCTGACCTATATATTATCTCTGATCCCCCTGAAGGAGTGGTCCGGATCTCCCCCCCCCCCCCCACCCCCTTAAAGGAGTGGTCCGGATTTTAAAACGCAGTGTGTGAATCCATGTGGTAATGGTGGTAGTGGTGGTATGGTGAACTTACTAAACGACTGAGAGTTTGACCGTGTGATATTAGATTGCTTCTTGTGTAAATATTTTCTGCCTGGATTTTAATGATTTGTATGTCAGTGGTAGTGGCGGTATTAGTAGTAGTAGTAGTAGTAGTAGTATTATTAGTAGTAGTAGTATTAGTGGTAGTAGTAGTAGTATTAGTATTAGTAGTAGTAGTATTAGTAATATTAGTGGTAGTGGTAGTATTAGTAGTAGTAGTAGTATTAGTAGTAATAGTAGTATTAGTAGTAGTGGTAGTATTAGTAGTAGTGGTATTAGTAGTAGTAATAGTAGTAGTAGTAGTAGTAGTAGTAGCAGTAGTATTAATAGTACAGATAGTGGTAGTAGTAGTAGTGGCAGTAATAGTATTATTATTATTATTAGTAGTAGTAGTATTAGTATTAGTAGTAGTGGTAGTAATAGTAGTATTATTAGTAGTGGTAGTATTAGTAGTAGTGGTAGTAATAGTAGTATTAGTAGTAGTGGTAGTATTAGTAGTAGTGGTATTAGTGGTAGTAATAGTAGTAGTAGTAGTAGCAGTAGTATTAATAGTACTAATAGTGGTAGTAGTAGTAGTGGCAGTAATAGTAGTATTAGTGGTAGTGGTGGTATTAGTAGTGGTAGTAATATTAGTATTAGTACTGGTAGTAGTAGTAGTAATAGTAGTAGTAGTAGTAGTAATAGTAGTATTAGTACTGGTAGTAGTAGCAGTAGTACTGGTAGTAGCAGTAGTACTGGTAGTAGTAGTAGTAATAGTAGTAGTAGTAGTAGAAGTAGTAATAGTGGTATAATAGTAGTAGTAGTAGTAGTAGTAGTAGTAGTAGTAGTAGTGGTAGTAGTAATAGTTGTAGTAGAGGTAATAGTAATAGTAGTAGTAGTGGTAATAGTGGTATAATAGTAATAGTAGTAGTAGTAGTATTAGTACTGGTAGTAGTAATAGTAGTAGTAGTAGTAGTAGTAGTAGTAGTAGTAGTGATAGTAGTAGCAGAAGTAGAGGTAGTAGCAGTAGTGTGGGATTCTGTGTTTTAAATTATAGCCATTACCATATATATGATTAAATATTATCTGATGTTGGCTGTGTGAGGTATCTGCATTTGTTCACTTGAGTACTAATAGTGTTAGTAGTGGCAGTAATAGTAGTATTAGTAGTATTAGTGGTGGTGGTGGTGGTATTAGTAGTGGTAGTAATAGTACTGGTAGTAGCAGTAGTACTGGTAGTAGTAGTAGTAGTAGTAGTAGTAGTACTGGTAGTAGTAGTAGTTGTAGTGGTAGTAGTAATAGTAATAGTAGTAGTAGTGGTGGTAGTAGTAATAGTAGTAGCAGAAGTAGAGGTAGTAGCAGTAGTGTGGGATTCTGTGTTTTAAATTATAGCCATTACCATGTATATATATATATATATGATTAAATATTATCTGATGTTGGCTGTGTGAAGTATCTGCATGTGTGCACTTGAGTACTAATAGTGGTAGTAATAGTAGTGGCAGTAATAGTAGTATTAGTTGTATTAGTGGTGGTGGTATTAGAAGTGGTAGTAAAGTAATAGTAGTATTAGTACTGGCAGTAGTAATAGTAGTAGTACTGGCAGTAGTAGTAGTAGTAATAGTAGTAGCAGTAGTACTGGTAGTAGTAGTAGTAGTACTCACAGCAGTATTAATAGTAGTATTAGTAGTACTAATAGTGGTAGCAGTAGTAGTGGCAGTAATAGTAGTGTTAGTAGTATTAGTGGCAGTGGTAGTAATAGTAGTATTAGTACTGGTAGTAGTAGCAGTAATCGTAGTAGTAGTAGTAGTAGTAGTAATAGTAGTGGCAGTATTAATAGTAGTATAAATAGTAGTACTAATAGTGGTAGAAGTAGTAGTAGTGGCAGTAATAGTAGTATTAGTAGTGGTGGTAATAGTGGTAGTAGTACTGGTAGTAGCAGTAGTACTGGTAGTGGTAGTAGGAATAGTAGTAGTAGTAGTAGTAGTAATCGTAGTAGTAGTAGTAGTAGTAGTATTAATAGTAGTATAAATAGTAGTACTAATAGTGGTAGAAGTAGTAGTAGTGGCAGTAATAGTAGTATTAGTATTAGTAGTGGTGGTAATAGTGGTAGTAGTACTGGTAGTAGCAGTAGTACTGGTAGTGGTAGTAGGAATAGTAGTAGTAATAGTAGTAGTGGTAGTAGTAGTAGTAGTGGTGGTGTTAGTAATGGTAATAGTAGTATTAGTAGTAGAAATAGTGGTAGTAATAGTAGTATTAGCAGTAGTAGTAGTATTAGTAGTCGTGGTAGTGGTGGTATTAGTAGTGGTAGTAATAGTAGTAGTAGTAGTAGTAGTAGTAGTAGTAGTAGTAGTAGCAGTACTGGTAGTAGTAGTAGCAGTAGTAGTGGTAGTAGCAGTAGTAGTACTAGTGGTAGTAGTATTATTATTAGTAGTAGTGATAGTAGTATTAGTAGTAGTAGTGGTAGTAATAGTAGTAGTAATAGTAGTATTAGTATTAGCGATAGTAGTACTAGTATTAGTAGTATTAGTGATAGTAGTAATATGAACAGTAGTACTAGTATTAGCAGTATTAGTGATAGTAGTAGTAGTGATAGTAGTAATAGTAGTAGTAGTGATAGTAGTAATAGTAGTAGTAGTACTAGTATTAGTAGTATTAGTGATAGTAGTAATATGATATGAATAGTAGTAGTATTAGTGATAGTAGTAGTAGTAGTAGTGGTATTATTATTATTAGTAGTGATCGTAGTAGTAGTAGTAGTGGTAGTATTAGTAGTAGTGGTATTGGTATTAGTAGTAGTGGTAGTAATCGTAGTATTGGTAGTAGTATTAGTAGTAGTAGTGGCGGCATTAGTAATAGTAGTATTAGTAGTAGTGGTGGTATTAGTAGTGGTAGTAATAGTAGTAGTAGTAATAGTACTGGTAGTAGTAATAGTAGTAGTAGTAGTAGTAGTAGTAGTAGTGGTAGTAGTAATAGTAGTAGCAGAAGTAGAGGTAGTAGCAGTAGTGTGGGATTCTGTGTTTTACATTATAGCCATTACCATATATATGATTAAATATTATCTGATGTTGGCTGTGTGAAGTATCTGCATTTGTGCACTTGAGCATCATCGTGAGATTAAACAACTGCTTGCTACATCTACTTGCCTGTTTGCGTGTGTGTGACAAGAACTGAGTAACATGGTGTGACCTGCGTGTTGCAAAACTGTAGATAACAGCCCAGCAGATGCTTTGTCCTTGTGTTTGGATGTAACAATATTGAGCACATGGTGTGACTTGCTGTATCTTACAAAGTTGTGGTCATTTAGGTATAGGGAGGGGTGGTCATCACGAGGTTTAACTGAGATGGAAAAATACTGAACACCACAATAGCAGGAACTGAGCAAATGTTCTAACTAGGCTGCGATACCAGAACAGTAAGGATCTATACATCGACGGAGGGAGGACTCGAAGAAGCGCCAAGAGGCGGGGACCCGCCTGAGCACCTGCGATAGGCTGAGCAAGTTTAAACCACGCCCAGTCTCTACTGTGATAGGCCAACAGACGGGTTGGAACTGTCTATCTAAGAACACTGTTTACAGTGAGCCCGTATATACGAAAGTTGCATTTGCCATTTATTACTTAGCTAAAAAAAAAATACATAGTATAAAATCGGTGACTCATTGTTATATTTATCCTGATACCAGATTAAAATTTACGCAACTCTAACAGTAGTAGTACTGGTAGTAGTATTAGTAGTAGCAGTACTGGTAGTAGTAGTAGGTAGTAGTAGTAGTGGTAGTATTGGTAGTAGTAGTATTTGTAGTAGTAGTAATGGTAGTAGTAGTAGTATTTGTAGTAGTAGTAGTATTTGTAGTAGTAGTAATGGTAGTAGTAGTAGTATTTGTAGTAGTAGTAGTATTTGTAGTAGTAGTAATGGTAGTAGTAGTAGTATTTGTAGTAGTAGTAGTAGTAGTAGTAGTAGTAATAGTAGTGATAGCGTAATTACTCACCGCCAGCTGCAGGGCCAGTTCAAACTGCTTGTCCTGTAGTAACTGTCTGATCTGACTGGCGATGGACACAGGTACCAGGCGCCAGACAAAATGGTTGCTGGCAACGTACACTATATTAGGCCTGGGACAGACAGAGAGGAGGAGGGAACAACAAGAGAAGGGAGAGATTGTTTTTATTACGAGTGTGTGATGGTTGACAAAAACGTTCTACATCAAAAACATGGGATAGTTGATCCAGCAAAGCTATAAAATAACGGCGTCTCATCTGCGTGGCATCTGATCTGCGTGGCATCTGATCTGCGTGACATCTGATCTGCGTGGCATCTGATCTGCGTGACATCTCATCTGCGTGACATCTCATCTGCGTGACATCTCATCTGCGTGACATCTCATCTGCGTATCTGCGTGGCATCTGATCTGCGTGGCATCTCATCTGCGTGACATCTCATCTGCGTGACATCTGATCTGCGTGACATCTGATCTGCGTAACAACATCTGATCTGCGTAACATCTCATCTGCGTGACATCTCATCTGCGTGACATCTCATCTGCGTGACATCTCATCTGCGTGGCATCTGATCTGCGTGGCATCTGATCTGCGTGGCATCTGATCTGCGTGGCATCTGATCTGCGTGGCATCTGATCTGCGTGGCATCTGATCTGCGTGGCATCTGATCTGCGTGGCATCTGATCTGCGTGGCATCTGATCTGCGTGGCATCTGATCTGCGTGGCATCTGATCTGCGTGGCATCTGATCTGCGTGGCATCTGATCTGCGTGGCATCTGATCTGCGTAACATCTGATCTGCGTAACATCTGATCTGCGTGACATCTGATCTGCGTAACATCTGATCTGCGTAACATCTGATCTGCGTGACATCTGATCTGCGTGACATCTGATCTGCGTGACATCTGATCTGGTTAACATCTGATCTGGTTAACATCTGATCTGCGTAACATCTGATCTGCGTAACATCTGATCTGCGTAACATCTGATCTGCGTGACATCTGATCTGCGTGACATCTGATCTGCGTAACATCTGATCTGGTTTCCAGTACGGTTGGTTGGATTCCCTCCTTCAGAAAACAAAAGGTACATATCTGGACAATACATATCCTCTCACCCAGCTGAGGTGATGAATCGTGGTCTCTGTAGCTCCACACTCTGGACCAGCAGTCTGGGTTCAAAGGTCCTGATCTCCACATAGCGAGGCAGGACAGCTATGATGTAGGGGGGCTGATGTTCTGAGAGAGAGAGAGAAACACACAGAAACCTCAGCAGCATTACATCACTACAACAGCTTGTGGCAGACTGATTAAAAACACACGCTGGCCTGGCCCAAAACCAGAGAGAGAGAGAAAAGCTATGACGTAGGAGGGCTGGTGTTTTTCTTAGACAGAGAGACAGAAGAATCTAATTGAAGAATCCATACAATCGAACTACTTCTGGGGATATTGGAACGTACTAAATAAACAACACCACGAAGAGTCATCTATCCAAAACAGAGATGTATGGGTAAACCACTTCTCCAAGCGTATTGTCTCAATAACAAAAAGAACAGAGAGCAAAAACATATACAGGATCAATTACAAATCTTAGAATCAGCTATAAAAAGACTACCAGAACCCACTGGATTCTCCAATTACATTGAACGAACTACAGGACAAAATACACAACCCTTAAACCTAAAAATTCCCGTGGTGTTGAAGATATCCTCAATGAAATTATAAAATATACAGACCACACATTCCAATTGGCTACAAATTACATTTGGCTATACTTAAACTCTTTAACATCATCCTCAGCTCTGGCATCTTCCCCAATATTTGGAACCAAGGACTGATTACCCCCAATCCACAAAAGCGGAGACAAATTTGACCCTAATAACTACCGTGGGATATGAGTCAACAGAAACCTTGGGAAAATCCTCTGCATTATCATTAACAGCAGACATTTCCCACCTGAAAACAATGTACTGAGCAAATGTCAAATTGGCTTTTTTACCAAATGACCATATGACCTTAAATGTCTTACGATCTGAAATGGTCCACCCACACAGACAGTGAGGTAAAGAAAGCTCAACGGCGCCTCTTCAACCTCAGGAAGCTGAAGAAATGAGTCTCGGCCCCTAAGACACTCAAACTTTCAGATGCACCATTGAGAGCATCCCGCCTGGCTGTATCACCGCCTGGTACGGCAACTGCACCGCCCGCAAACGCAGGGCTCTGCAGAGGGCGGTGAGGTCTGCAGAACGCATCACTGGGGGCAAACTACTATATACATAGAATCACTGGTCAATGTAATAATGTTCACATACTGCTTTACTCATCTCATATGTATATACTCTATTCTACTGTATATAGAATCACTGGTCAATGTAATAATGTTTACATACAGTGTATACAGATGAGTAAAGCAGTATTTTAGTCAATGCCACTCCGACTGTCACGCTCTGACCTTAGATATCTCTGTTTTCGTTATTATTTTGTTTAGGGCAAGTGGTGACGAGGGTAGGTATGTTCGTTTTTGTATTGTCTAGGGGGTTTCGTATGTCTAGGGGTGTTGGTAGTTCTAGGTATTTGTAAGTCTATGGTGGCCTGAATTGGTTCCCAATCAGAGGCAGCTGTTTATCTCTGATTGGGGATCCTATTTAGGTTGCCATTTACCCCTTTTGGTTTTGTGGGTTGTTGTTCTGTGTTTAGTGTCAGCACTCGTTTTGTATAGCTTCACGTTGTAAGGAGGAGGCGCAGCTTCACGTTAGTTTTGTTAGTTTGTTAGTTTGTTAGTTTGTTAGTTTGTTATTTTGTTAGTTTGTTAGTTTGTTATTTTGTTAGTTTGTTCAGTGTCTCATTCATTTAATAAAGAAGAATGTACGCGTTTCACGCTGCGCCTCCTCCTTACAACGTGACACCGACATTGCTCATCCTAATATTTATATATATTTCTTAATTCCATGAATTTACTTTTAAAATGTCTGTATTGTTATGAGGAAAAGGAAAAAAAAAGCATTTTGCTACACACACACACACACACACTAATAATGTAGATTTGATAGAACAAGATTCTCTGTTCTGATGAAACCAAGATTGAACTCTTTGGCCTGAATGCCAAGCGTCACGTCTGCAGGAAACCTGGCACCATCCCTACAGTAAAGCATGGTGGTGGCAGCATCATGCTGTGGGGATGTTTATCAGCGACAGGGACTGGGAGACTAGTCAGGATGGAGGGAAAGATGAACAGAGAAAAGTACACAGAGATCCTTGATGAAAACCTGCTCCATAGCGCACAGGACCTCAGACTGGGGGCAAAGGTTCACCTTCCAACAGGACAACGACCCTAAGCACACAGACAAGACAACGCAGGAATGGCTTCGGGACAAGTCTCAGAATGTCCTGGAGTGGCCCAGCCAGAGCCCAGACTTGAACCTGATCGAACATCTCTGACGAGACCTGAAAATAGCTGTGCAGCAATGCTCCCCATCCAACCTGACAGAGATTGAGAGGATCTGCAGAGAAGAATGGGAGAAACTCCCCAAATACAGGTGTGCCAAGCTTGTAGCGTCATACCCAAGAAGACCTGAGGCTGTAATCGCTTCCAAAAGGTGCTTCAACAAAGTACTGAGTAAATGGTCTGATTACTTATGGAAATGTGATATTTCATTTATTTTTTTTGTGCCAAAAAAATGAAAAATGTTTTTGCTTTGTCATTAGGGGATATTGTATGCAGATTGATGAGAAATATTTTTAAATCCATTTTAGAATAAAGCTGTAACGTAACAAAATGTGGAACAAGTCAAGGGGTCTGAATACTTCCTGTATATACTGTATACATTTTTCAACCCCGGTGACCTCTTGCATTAATCCAGCCTTGATTAAAACACATTAAACTACTATTAAAAAACCTACAATTATTAACTAACTATTATTAACTACTATTATTAACTACTATTATTAACTACTATTATTAACTACTATTATTAACTACTATTATTAACTACTATTATTAACTACTATTATTAACTACTATTATTAATTAACAAAAAGCAAAACAATCTAAAACAACAACACATTCTTCAGTAAAAAGGTCATTCTAACAACTGTCTGAAATGCCCTAAAAGGCATCAATTCCTCCCATTTTAAAGTGCATCGTAGATCATTCAACACGGCCCCCCCAGAACAACTGAAAGCAGATATACCCAACTCAGTGTAGATGGAAAGGGTCTGTAGAGTTATTAGAAAAAGGTCTAGTATCTCATTAAAAGACTGAAGTTTATGCAAGAGGGCTTTATAAACAACAAAAAGAGTGTAATGATCTACAGTCCCTTGAGACATTTTCTCCATTTTGTTGTGTTACAAAGTGAGATTAAAATAGATTTTGTTTTTAAATTGTCAACGATCTACACAAAATACTCTAAAGTCCTGTCAAGTCGGTGGTTGATCATGGCTAGAAAGCCATTTTCAAGTCTTGCCATAGATGTAAGCAGATTTAAGTCAAAACTGTAACTCCGCCAATCTGGAACATTCCCTGTCTTCTTGGTAAACAACTGCAGTGTAGATTTGGCCTTGTGTTTCAGGTTATTGTCCTGTTGAAAGATGAATTCATCTCTCAGTGTCTGGTGGAAAGCAGACTGAACCAGGTTTTCTTCTAGGATTTTGTCTGTAAGCCTGTGCTTACATTATAGTATTGTGGAGTAACTACACTGTTGTTGATCCATCCTCAGTTGTCTCCTATCACAGCCATTAAACTCTGTAACTGTTTTAAAGTCACCATTGGCTTCATGGTGAAATCCCAGAGCGGTTCCCTTCCTGACTAAAAATGTTTAATTTATAAATGTAGAACATTTTCTACTAACAAAATTCCACTTTAACATTATGGGGTATTGTGTGTGTGTGTAGACCTAATTTTAATCCATTTTAAATTCAGGCTTCAACAACTAAATGTGTAAAAAGTCAAGGGGTGTGAATACCTTCTGAAGGCACTGTACCAAAAACTTCCAAGAGAGGGCCAGCCTACTTTCTGAAACAATGTAAATAGTCACACCCTGGTCTTAGTATTTTGTGTTTTCTTTATTATTTTGGTCAGGCCAGGGTGTGACATGGGTTTATTTATGTGGTGTGTTTTGTCTTGGGGTTTTTGTAGGTCATGGGATTGTGGTATAGTGGGGTTGTCTAGAAAAGTCTATGGCTGCCTGGAGTGGTTCTCAATCAGAGGCAGGTGTTTATCGTTGTCTCTGATTGGGAACCATATGAATTGTTCAGTTTTCATGTTACGTTTATTGTTTTTGTAGTCTTATCACCGCAAGGCATTTGATTAATTGTTTGGGGGGTAGAAGCTGTTAAGGAGCCTTTTGGACCTAGACTTGGCGCTCCGGTACCGCTTGCCATGTGGTACTAGAGCCAACAGTCTATGACTGGGGTCACTGGAGTCTTTGACTATTTTTAGGGCCTTCCTCTGACACCGCCTGGTATATAGGTCCTGGATGGCAGGAAGCTTGGCCCCAGTGATGTACTGGGCCGTACACACTACCCTCTGTAGCGCCTTACGGTCGGTCGGACGCCGAGCAGTTGCCATACCAGGCGGTGATGCAACCGGTGAGGATCAGGACGATAGTACGCTATGTGTCCCATGGCGTCAATACAGTGGCAGCAGGCATTTACACTGAACACAAAAATAAACACAACAAGTGTTGGTCCCATGTTTCATGAGCTGAAATAAAAGATCCCAGAAATGTTCCATACTGCACAAAAAGCTTATTTCAGTCAAATGTTTTGCACAAGATAATCCATCCACAACAGGTGTGGCATATCAAGATGCTGATTTAACCGTATGATCATTACACAGGTGCACCTTGTGCTGGGGGACAATAGACTGTTCTCTCAGCTTGATTAAAAATGGCGCCAACAGAGAAGTGCCTCGATTCTACTCGTTCGGAAACTGTGCAGTATTTAGTTAAATATATTATTTCTTACATTGTTAGCCCAGAAAACCTTACATGTTATTACATACAGAACTATTGGATATCAGAGAGACTAAATTAGACTGAATGCTGCATATTGTTAGGTTAGATTACTGGTTAGATATTACTGCACTGTCGGGAGCTAGAAGCACAAGCATTTCACTACACTCGCATTAACATCTGCTAACCATGTGACCAATAACATCTGCTAACCATGTGTATGTGACCAATAACATCTGCTAACCATGTGTATGTGACCAATAACATCTGCTAACCATGTGTATGTGAACAATAACATCTGCTAACCATGTGTATGTGACCAATACCATCTGTTAACCATGTGTATGTGACCAATAACATCTGCTAACCATGTGTATGTGACCAATAACATCTGCTAACCATGTGACCAATAACATGTGCTAAACATGTGACCAATAACATCTGCTAACCATGTGTATGTAACCAATAACATCTGCTAACCATGTGACCAATAACATGTGCTAAACATGTGACCAATAGCATCTGCTAACCATGTGTATGTGACCAATAACATCTGCTAACCATGTGACCAATAACATCTGCTAACCATGTGTATGTGACCAATAACATCTGCTAACCATGTGTATGTGACCAATAACATCTGCTAGCCATGTGTATGTGACCAATAACATCTGCTAACCATGTGACCAATAACATGTGCTAAACTTGTAACCAATAACATCTGCTAACCATGTGTATGTAACCAATAACATCTGCTAACCATGTGTATGTAACCAATAACATCTGCTAACCATGTGACCAATAACATGTGCTAAACATGTGACCAATAACATCTGCTAACCATGTGTATGTGACCAATAACATCTGCTAACCATGTGACCAATAACATGTGCTAAACATGTAACCAATAACATCTGCTAACCATGTGTATGTGACCAATACAATTTGATTTGAATACAAGGCCACTAAATAGTGCCGTTTTGTTACACAACACAATGCCACAGATGTCTCAGGTTTTGAGGGAGCGTGCAATTGGAATGCTGACTGTAGGAATGTCCACCAGAGCTGTTGCCAGAGAACTAAGCCGCCTTTAGAGAATTTGGCATAACGTCCAACCGGCCTCACAACCACAGATCATGTGTAACCACGCTAGCCCAGGACCTCCACATCCGGCTTCTTCACCTGATGTCACAATTGTGAACAGAGTGCCCCATAGTGGCGGTGGGGTTATGGTATGGGCAGACATAAACTACCGACAATTAACACAATTGCATTTTATCAAAGGTCAATTTGAATGCAGAGATACTGTAGCGACAATCAGTGTGGCCACTATCCATAATACACAAGCATTAACTCCTCGGGGTGGCAGGGTAGCCTAGTGGTTAGAGCGTTGGACTAGTAACCGAAAGATTGCAAGATCAAATCCCCGAAATGACAAGGCAGTTGACCCGCTGTTCCCCTGAACAAGGCAGTTGACCCGCTGTTCCCCTGAACAAGGCAGTTGACCCGCTGTTCCCCTGAACAAGGCAGTTGACCCGCTGTTCCCCTGAACAAGGCAGTTGACCCGCTGTTCCCCTGAACAAGGCAGTTGACCCGCTGTTCCCCTGAACAAGGCAGTTGACCCGCTGTTCCCCTGAACAAGGCAGTTGACCCGCTGTTCCCCTGAACAAGGCAGTTGACCCGCTGTTCCCCTGAACAAGGCAGTTGACCCGCTGTTCCCCTGAACAAGGCAGTTGACCCGCTGTTCCCCTGAACAAGGCAGTTGACCCGCTGTTCCCCTGAACAAGGCAGTTGACCCGCTGTTCCCCTGAACAAGGCAGTTGACCCGCTGTTCCCCTGAACAAGGCAGTTAACCCGCTGTTCCCCTGAACAAGGCAGTTGACCCGCTGTTCCCCCGAACAAGGCAGTTAACCCGCTGTTCCCCCGAACAAGGCAGTTAACCCGCTGTTCCCCCGAACAAGGCAGTTAACCCGCTGTTCCCCCGAACAAGGCAGTTAACCCGCTGTTCCCCCGAACAAGGCAGTTAACCCGCTGTTCCCCTGAACAAGGCAGTTAACCCGCTGTTCCCCTGAACAAGGCAGTTAACCCGCTGTTCCCCTGAACAAGGCAGTTAACCCGCTGTTCCCCTGAACAAGGCAGTTAACCCGCTGTTCCCCTGAACAAGGCAGTTAACCCGCTGTTCCCCCGAACAAGGCAGTTAACCCGCTGTTCCCCCGAACAAGGCAGTTAACCCGCTGTTCCCCCGAACAAGGCAGTTAACCCACTGTTCCCCCGAACAAGGCAGTTAACCCGCTGTTCCCCGGTAGGTCGTCATTGTAAATAAGATTTTTTTTTCTTAAACTGACTTGACAAGTTAAATAAAGGTAAAATACATTTTAAAAATGAATCATCAGATAAATTTTTCAGTGTTTTGGATACTACCTACAAAGGAATAAGACCGACTAAAAGTGTTCACAAACAACTTTGGGATCAGAAATTTGCCTCAAGTCTTCCAACATGAGGTGTCTGGCTGTGTAGAGACTGGAGCCCTGGAGGCTAGCAGGGCAGGGAGGAAATCTTGGTAGCGCCAGCTATCTACAGCCATAGAATAACATATTAGAACGGCCTGGGACGATGGATGGCTGAACTGAGGAGAAGGATAGGGGGGGGTGGGGACTGGCTGAACTGAGGAGAAGGATGGGGGGGGTGGGGACTGGCTGAACTGAGGAGAAGGATGGGGTGGTGGGGACTGGCTGAACTGAGGAGAAGGATGGGGTGGTGGGGACTGGCTGAACTGAGGAGAAGGATGGGGGGGGGACTGGCTGTACTAAGGAGAAGGATGGGGGGGTGGGGACTGGCTGAACAGAGGAGAAGGATGGGGGGGGGGACTGGCTGAACTGAGGAGAAGGATGGGGGGGGGGACTGGCTGAACTGAGGAGAAGGATGGGGTGGTGGGGACTGGCTGAACTGAGGAGAAGGATGGGGGGGTGGGGGGGGGACTGGCTGAACTGAGGAAAAGGATGGGGGGGGACTGGCTGAACTGAGGAGAAGAACGGGGTGGTGGGGACTGGCTGAACTGAGGAGAAGGATGGGGGGGGGGGACTGGCTGAACTAAGGAGAAGGATGGGGGGGGGGGACTGGCTGAACTGAGGAGAAGGATGGGGGGGGGGAAATGGCTGAACTGAGGAGAAGGATGGGGTGGTGGGGGGGGGGACTGGCTGAACTGAGGAAAAGGATGGGGGGGACTGGCTGAACTGAGGAGAAGAACGGGGTGGTGGGGACTGGCTGAACTGAGGAGAAGGATGGGGGGGACTGGCTGAACTGCGGAGAAGGATGGGGTGGTGGGGACTGGCTGAACAGAGGAGAAGGATGGGGGGGGGACTGGCTGAACTGAGGAGAAGGATGGGGGGGGGGACTGGCTGAACTGAGGAGAAGGATGGGGTGGTGGGGACTGGCTGAACTGAGGAGAAGGATGGGGGGGGTGGGGACTGGCTGAACTGAGGAGAAGGATGGGGGGGGTGGGGACTGGCTGAACTGAGGAGAAGGATGGGGTGGTGGGGACTGGCTGAACTGAGGAGAAGGATGGGGTGGTGGGGACTGGCTGAACTGAGGAGAAGGATGGTGGGGGGGACTGGCTGAACTGAGGAGAAGGATGAGGGGGGGGGGGACTGGCTGAACTGAGGAGAAGGATGGGGGGGGACTGGCTGAACTGAGACGGATGGGGGGGGACTGGCTGAACTGAGGAGGATGGGGGGGGACTGGCTGAACTGAGGAGAAGGATGGGGGGGGACTGGCTGAACTGAGAAGAAGGATGGGGGGGGACTGGCTGAACTGAGGAGAAGAATGGGGTGGTGGGGGGGGGGACTGGCTGAACTGAGGAAAAGGATGGGGGGGGACTGGCTGAACTGAGGAGAAGGATGGGGATGGGGGACTGGCTGAACTGAGGAGAAGGATGGGGATGGGGGACTGGCTGAACTGAGGAGAAGGATGGGGGGGGGACTGGCTGAACTGAGGAGAAGGATGGGGATGGGGGACTGGATGAACTGAGGAGAAGGATGGGGGGGGGGACTGGCTGAACTGAGCAAAAGGATGGGGGGGGAGGACTGGCTGAACTGAGCAAAAGGATGGGGGGGAGGACTGGCTGAACTGAGCAAAAGGATGGGGGGAGGACTGGCTGAACTGAGGAGAAGGATGGGGGGGGGGCTGACTGAACTGAGGAGAAGGATGGGGGGGGGACTGGCTGAACTGAGCAAAAGGATGGGGGGGGAGGACTGGCTGAACTGAGCAAAAGGATGGGGGGGGGGACTGGCTGAACTGAGCAAAAGGATGGGGGGAGGGACTGGCTGAACTGAGGAGAAGGATGGGGGGGGGACTGGCTGAACTGAGGAGAAGGATGGGGGGGACTGGCTGAACTGAGGAGAAGGATGGGGGGGGGACTGGCTGAACTGAGGAGAAGGATGGGGGGGGGGACTGGCTGAACTGAGGAGAAGGATGGGGGGGGGGACTGGCTGAACTGAGGAGAAGGATGGGGGGGGGGGGCTGGCTGAACTGAGGAGAAGGATGGGGGGGGGGACTGGCTGAACTGAGGAGAAGGATGGGGGGTTGGGGACTGGCTGAACTGAGGAGAAGGATGGGGGGTTGGGGACTGGCTGAACTGAGGAGAAGGATGGGGGGTTGGGGACTGGCTGAACTGAGGAGAAGGATGGGGGGGTGGGGACTGGCAGAACTGAGGAGAAGGATGGGGGGGTGGGGACTGGCTGAACTGAGGAGAAGGATGGGGTGGTGGGGACTGGCTGAACTGAGGAGAAGGATGGGGGGGGGGGGGGGGACTGGCTGAACTGAGGAGAAGGATGGGGGGGGGGGGGGACTGGCTGAACTGAGGAGAAGGATGGGGTGGTGGGGGGGACTGGCTGAACTGAGGAAAAGGATGGGGGGGGACTGGCTGAACTGAGGAGAAGAACGGGGTGGTGGGGACTGGCTGAACTGAGGAGAAGGATGGGGGGGGGGACTGGCTGAACTAAGGAGAAGGATGGGGGGGGGGGGGACTGGCTGAACTGAGGAGAAGGATGGGGTGGTGGGGGGGGACTGGCTGAACTGAGGAAAAGGATGAGGAGAAGGGGGGACTGGCTGAACTGAGGAGAAGAACGGGGTGGTGGGGACTGGCTGAACTGAGGAGAAGGATGAGGAGAAGAACGGGGTGGGGGGACTGGCTGAACTGAGGAGAAGGATGGGGGGGGGGGACTGGGAACTGAGGAGAAGGTGGGGTGGTGGGGGGGGGGACTGGCTGAACTGAGGAAAAGGATGGGGGGGACTGGCTGAACTGAGGAGAAGAACGGGGTGGTGGGGACTGGCTGAACTGAGGAGAAGGATGGGGGGGACTGGCTGAACTGAGGAGAAGGATGGGGTGGTGGGGACTGGCTGAACAGAGGAGAAGGATGGGGGGGGGGGACTGGCTGAACTGAGGAGAAGGATGGGGGGGGGACTGGCTGAACTGAGGAGAAGGATGGGGTGGTGGGGACTGGCTGAACT
This sequence comes from Oncorhynchus clarkii lewisi, assembly GCF_045791955.1. Taxonomy (NCBI): domain Eukaryota; kingdom Metazoa; phylum Chordata; class Actinopteri; order Salmoniformes; family Salmonidae; genus Oncorhynchus; species Oncorhynchus clarkii. Next base: position 63,066,010 of record NC_092165.1, read on the forward strand.
GAGGAGAAGGATGGGGGGGTGGGGACTGGCTGAACTGAGGAGAAGGATGGGGGGGGTGGGGACTGGCTGAACTGAGGAGAAGGATGGGGTGGTGGGGACTGGCTGAACTGAGGAGAAGGATGGGGTGGTGGGGACTGGCTGAACTGAGGAGAAGGATGGGGGGGGACTGGCTGAACTGAGACGGATGGGGGGGGGACTGGCTGAACTGAGGAGGATGGGGGGGACTGGCTGAACTGAGGAGAAGGATGGGGGGGGACTGGCTGAACTGAGAAGAAGGATGGGGGGGGACTGGCTGAACTGAGGAGAAGAATGGGGTGGTGGGGGGGGGGGACTGGCTGAACTGAGGAAAAGGATGGGGGGGGACTGGCTGAACTGAGGAGAAGGATGGGGATGGGGGACTGGCTGAACTGAGGAGAAGGATGGGGGGGACTGGCTGAACTGAGGAAAAGGATGGGGGGGGGGACTGGCTGAACTGAGGAGAAGGATGGGGATGGGGGACTGGCTGAACTGAGGAGAAGGATGGGGGGGGGACTGGCTGAACTGAGCAAAAGGATGGGGGGGGAGGACTGGCTGAACTGAGCAAAAGGATGGGGGGGAGGACTGGCTGAACTGAGCAAAAGGATGGGGGGGAGGACTGGCTGAACTGAGCAAAAGGATGGGGGGAGGACTGGCTGAACTGAGGAGAAGGATGGGGGGGGCTGACTGAACTGAGGAGAAGGATGGGGGGGGACTGGCTGAACTGAGCAAAAGGATGGGGGGGGAGGACTGGCTGAACAGAGCAAAAGGATGGGGGGGAGGACTGGCTGAACTGAGCAAAAGGATGGGGGGAGGACTGGCTGAACTGAGGAGAAGGATGGGGGGGAGGACTGGCTGAACTGAGGAGAAGAATGGGGGGGGGGGACTGGCTGAACTGAGGAGAAGGATGGGGGGGGGGGGCTGGCTGAACTGAGGAGAAGGATGGGGGGGGGACTGGCTGAACTGAGGAGAAGGATGGGGGGGGACTGGCTGAACTGAGAAGGATGGGGGGGGGGGACTGGCTGAACTGAGGAGAAGGATGGGGGGTTGGGGACTGGCTGAACTGAGGAGAAGGATGGGGGGGGTGGGGACTGGCAGAACTGAGGAGAAGGATGGGGGGGTGGGGACTGGCTGAACTGAGGAGAAGGATGGGGTGGTGGGGACTGGCTGAACTGAGGAGAAGGATGGGGGGGGGGGGGGGGGGCTGGCTGAACTGAGGAGAAGGATGGGGGGGGGGGGACTGGCTGAACTGAGGAGAAGGATGGGGTGGTGGGGGGACTGGCTGAACTGAGGAAAAGGATGGGGGGGGACTGGCTGAACTGAGGAGAAGAACGGGGTGGTGGGGACTGGCTGAACTGAGGAGAAGGATGGGGGGGGGACTGGCTGAACTAAGGAGAAGGATGGGGGGGGGACTGGCTGAACTGAGGAGAAGGATGGGGGGGGGGGGGACTGGCTGAACTGAGGAGAAGGATGGGGTGGTGGGGGGGGGGGACTGGCTGAAATGAGGAAAAGGATGGGGGGGACTGGCTGAACTGAGGAGAAGAACGGGGTGGTGGGGACTGGCTGAACTGAGGAGAAGGATGGGGGGGACTGGCTGAACTGAGGAGAAGGATGGGGTGGTGGGGACTGGCTGAACAGAGGAGAAGGATGGGGTGGTGGGGACTGGCTGAACTGAGGAGAAGGATGGGGGGGGGGGGGGCTGGCTGAACTGAGGAGAAGGATGGGGGGGGGGGGGACTGGCTGAACTGAGGAGAAGGATGGGGTGGTGGGGGGACTGGCTGAACTGAGGAAAAGGATGGGGGGGGACTGGCTGAACTGAGGAGAAGAACGGGGTGGTGGGGACTGGCTGAACTGAGGAGAAGGATGGGGGGGGGGACTGGCTGAACTAAGGAGAAGGATGGGGGGGGGACTGGCTGAACTGAGGAGAAGGATGGGGGGGGGGGGACTGGCTGAACTGAGGAGAAGGATGGGGTGGTGGGGGGGGGGACTGGCTGAAATGAGGAAAAGGATGGGGGGGACTGGCTGAACTGAGGAGAAGAACGGGGTGGTGGGGACTGGCTGAACTGAGGAGAAGGATGGGGGGGACTGGCTGAACTGAGGAGAAGGATGGGGTGGTGGGGACTGGCTGAACAGAGGAGAAGGATGGGGGGGGGGACTGGCTGAACTGAGGAGAAGGATGGGGTGGTGGGGACTGGCTGAACTGAGGAGAAGGATGGGGGGGTGGGGACTGGCTGAACTGAGGAGAAGGATGGGGGGGGTGGGGACTGGCTGAACTGAGGAGAAGGATGGGGGGGTGGGGACTGGCTGAACTGAGGAGAAGGATGGGGTGGTGGGGACTGGCTGAACTGAGGAGAAGGATGGGGGGGGGACTGGCTGAACTGAGGAGAAGGATGGGGGGGGGACTGGCTGAACTGAGGAGAAGGATGGGGGGGGACTGGCTGAACTGAGAAGGATGGGGGGGGACTGGCTGAACTGAGGAGGATGGGGGGGACTGGCTGAACTGAGGAGAAGGATGGGGGGGGACTGGCTGAACTGAGGAGAAGGATGGGGGGGGACTGGCTGAACTGAGAAGAAGGATGGGGGGGACTGGCTGAACTGAGGAGAAGGATGGGGGGGGGACTGGCTGAACTGAGGAGAAGGATGGTGGGGGGGACTGGCTGAACTGAGGAGAAGGATGGGGGGGGGGACTGGCTGAACTGAGGAGAAGGATGGGGGGGGACTGGCTGAACTGAGAAGGATGGGGGGGGACTGGCTGAACTGAGAAGGATGGGGGGGGGACTGGCTGAACTGAGGAGGATGGGGGGGACTGGCTGAACTGAGGAGAAGGATGGGGGGGGACTGGCTGAACTGAGAAGAAGGATGGGGGGGGACTGGCTGAACTGAGGAGAAGGATGGGGGGGGACTGGCTGAACTGAGGAGAAGGATGGGGGGGGGGGGCTGGCTGAACTGAGGAGAAGGATGGGGGGGGGGACTGGCTGAACTGAGGAGAAGGATGGGGGGGGGGGGCTGGCTGAACTGAGGAGAAGGATGGGGGGGGACTGGCTGAACTGAGGAGAAGGATGGGGGGGACTGGCTGAACTGAGGAGAAGGATGGGGGGGGGGGACTGGCTGAACTGAGGAGAAGGATGGGGGGGGGACTGGCTGACCTGAGGAGAAGGATGGGGGGGACTGGCTGAACTGAGGAGAAGGATGGGGGGGGGGGACTGGCTGAACTGAGGAGAAGGATGGGGGGGGTGGGGACTGGCTGAACTGAGGAGAAGAATGGGGTGGTGGGGACTGGCTGAACTGAGGAGAAGGATGGGGGGGGGACTGGCTGAACTGAGGAGAAGGATGGTGGGGGGGACTGGCTGAACTGAGGAGAAGGATGGGGGGGGACTGGCTGAACTGAGGAGAAGGATGGGGGGGGGCTGGCTGAACTGAGGAGAAGGATGGGGGCGGGGACTGGCTGAACTGAGGAGAAGGATGGGGGGGGACTGGAAGAACTGAGGAGAAGAATGGGGGGGGGGCTGGCTGAACTGAGGAGAAGGATGGGGGGGACTGGCTGAACTGAGAAGGATGGGGGGGAGACTGGCTGAACTGAGGAGAAGGATGGGGGGGGACTGGCTGAACTGAGGAGAAGGATGGGGGGGGACTGGCTGAACTGAGGAGAGGGATGGGGGGGGGACTGGCTGAACTGAGGAGAAGAATGGGGTGGTGGGGGGGGGGGGGACTGGCTGAACTGAGGAATAGGATGGGGGGGGACTGGCTGAACTGAGGAGAAGGATGGGGGGGGGTGGGGACTGGCTGAACTGAGGAGAAGGATGGGGGGGGGGACTGGCTGAACTGAGGAGAAGGATGGTGGGGGGGACTGGCTGAACTGAGGAGAAGGATGGGGGGGGGGACTGGCTGAACTGAGGAGAAGGATGGGGGGGGGGGACTGGCTGAACTGAGGAGAAGAATGGGGGGGGGGACTGGCTGAACTGAGGAGAAGGATGGGGGGGACTGGCTGAACTGAGGAGAAGGATGGGGATGGGGGACTGGCTGAACTAAGGAGAAGGATGGGGGGGGGGGGGCTGACTGAACTGAGGAGAAGGATGGGGGGGGGGACTGGCTGAAATGAGCAAAAGGATGGGGGGGAGGACTGGCTGAACTGAGCAAAAGGATGGGGGGGAGGACTGGCTGAACTGAGCAAAAGGATGGGGGGAGGACTGGCTGAACTGAGGAGAAGGATGGGGGGGAGGACTGGCTGAACTGAGGAGAAGAATGGGGGGGGGCTGGCTGAACTGAGGAGAAGGATGGGGGCGGGGACTGGCTGAACTGAGGAGAAGGATGGGGGGGGACTGGAAGAACTGAGCAAAAGGATGGGGGGGAGGACTGGCTGAACTGAGCAAAAGGATGGGGGGAGGACTGGCTGAACTGAGGAGAAGGATGGTGGGGGGACTGGAAGAACTGAGGAGAAGAATGGGGGGGGGGCTGGCTGAACTGAGGAGAAGGATGGGGGCGGGGACTGGCTGAACTGAGGAGAAGGATGGGGGGGGACTGGAAGAACTGAGGAGAAGAATGGGGGGGGGGGCTGGCTGAACTGAGGAGAAGGATGGGGGGGACTGGCTGAACTGAGAAGGATGGGGGGGAGACTGGCTGAACTGAGGAGAAGGATGGGGGGGGACTGGCTGAACTGAGGAGAAGGATGGGGGGGGGGACTGGCTGAACTGAGGAGAAGAATGGGGTGGTGGGGGGGGGACTGGCTGAACTGAGGAAAAGGATGGGGGGGTGGGGACTGGCTGAACTGAGGAGAAGGATGGGGGGGTGGGGACTGGCTGAACTGAGGAGAAGGATGGGGGGGTGGGGACTGGCTGAACTGAGGAGAAGGATGGGGGGGGGACTGGCTGAACTGAGGAGAAGGATGGTGGGGGGGACTGGCTGAACTGAGGAGAAGGATGGTGGGGGGGACTGGCTGAACTGAGGAGAAGGATGGGGGGGACTGGCTGAACTGAGAAGGATGGGGGGGAGACTGGCTGAACTGAGGAGAAGGATGGGGGGGGACTGGCTGAACTGAGGAGAAGGATGGGGGGGGGGACTGGCTGAACTGAGGAGAAGAATGGGGTGGTGGGGGGGGGACTGGCTGAACTGAGGAATAGGATGGGGGGGGACTGGCTGAACTGAGGAGAAGGATGGGGGGGGTGGGGGGTGGGGACTGGCTGAACTGAGGAGAAGGATGGGGGGGTGGGGACTGGCTGAACTGAGGAGAAGGATGGGGGGGGGACTGGCTGAACTGAGGAGAAGGATGGTGGGGGGGACTGGCTGAACTGAGGAGAAGGATGGTGGGGGGGACTGGCTGAACTGAGGAGAAGGATGGGGGGGGGACTGGCTGAACTGAGGAGAAGGATGGGGGGGGGGGACTGGCTGAACTGAGGAGAAGAATGGGGGGGGGGCTGGCTGAACTGAGGAGAAGGATGGGGGGGACTGGCTGAACTGAGGAGAAGGATGGGGATGGGGGACTGGCTGAACTAAGGAGAAGGATGGGGGGGGGGGCTGACTGAACTGAGGAGAAGGATGGGGGGGGGACTGGCTGAAATGAGCAAAAGGATGGGGGGGAGGACTGGCTGAACTGAGCAAAAGGATGGGGGGGAGGACTGGCTGAACTGAGCAAAAGGATGGGGGGAGGACTGGCTGAACTGAGGAGAAGGATGGGGGGGAGGACTGGCTGAACTGAGGAGAAGAATGGGGGGGGGGCTGGCTGAACTGAGGAGAAGGATGGGGGCGGGGACTGGCTGAACTGAGGAGAAGGATGGGGGGGGACTGGAAGAACTGAGCAAAAGGATGGGGGGGAGGACTGGCTGAATGAGCAAAAGGATGGGGGGAGGACTGGCTGAACTGAGGAGAAGGATGGTGGGGGGACTGGAAGAACTGAGGAGAAGAATGGGGGGGGGGCTGGCTGAACTGAGGAGAAGGATGGGGGCGGGGACTGGCTGAACTGAGGAGAAGGATGGGGGGGGACTGGAAGAACTGAGGAGAAGAATGGGGGGGGGGCTGGCTGAACTGAGGAGAAGGATGGGGGGGACTGGCTGAACTGAGAAGGATGGGGGGGAGACTGGCTGAACTGAGGAGAAGGATGGGGGGGGACTGGCTGAACTGAGGAGAAGGATGGGGGGGGGGGACTGGCTGAACTGAGGAGAAGAATGGGGTGGTGGGGGGGGGACTGGCTGAACTGAGGAAAAGGATGGGGGGGTGGGGACTGGCTGAACTGAGGAGAAGGATGGGGGGGTGGGGACTGGCTGAACTGAGGAGGATGGGGGGGTGGACTGGCTGAACTGAGGAGAAGGATGGGGGGGGGGACTGGCTGAACTGAGGAGAAGGATGGTGGGGGGGACTGGCTGAACTGAGGAGAAGGATGGTGGGGGGGACTGGCTGAACTGAGGAGAAGGATGGGGGGGGGACTGGCTGAACTGAGGAGAAGGATGGGGGGGGGGACTGGCTGAACTGAGGAGAAGAATGGGGGGGGGGACTGGCTGAACTGAGGAGAAGGATGGGGGGGACTGGCTGAACTGAGGAGAAGGATGGGGGGGGGACTGGCTGAACTGAGGAGAAGGATGGTGGGGGGGACTGGCTGAACTGAGGAGAAGGATGGGGGGGGGCTGGCTGAACTGAGGAGAAGGATGGGGGGGGGGACTGGCTGAACTGAGGAGAAGAATCGGGGGGGGGGACTGGCTGAACTGAGAAGAAGGATGGTGGGGGGACTGGAAGAACTGAGGAGAAGAATGGGGGGGGGGCTGGCTGAACTGAGGAGAAGGATGGGGGCGGGGACTGGCTGAACTGAGGAGAAGGATGGGGGGGGACTGGAAGAACTGAGGAGAAGAATGGGGGGGGGGCTGGCTGAACTGAGGAGAAGGATGGGGGGGACTGGCTGAACTGAGGAGAAGGATGGGGGGGGACTGGCTGAACTGAGGAGAAGGATGGGGGGGGACTGGCTGAACTGAGGAGAGGGATGGGGGGGGGGACTGGCTGAACTGAGGAGAAGAATGGGGTGGTGGGGGGGGGGACTGGCTGAACTGAGGAATAGGATGGGGGGGACTGGCTGAACTGAGGAGAAGGATGGGGGGGGGTGGGGACTGGCTGAACTGAGGAGAAGGATGGGGGGGGGGACTGGCTGAACTGAGGAGAAGGATGGTGGGGGGGACTGGCTGAACTGAGGAGAAGGATGGGGGGGGACTGGCTGAACTGAGGAGAAGGATGGGGGGGGACTGGCTGAACTGAGGAGAAGAATGGGGGAGGGACTGGCTGAACTGAGGAGAAGGATGGTGGGGGGGACTGGCTGAACTGAGGAGAAGGATGGGGGGGGGGACTGGCTGAACTGAGGAGAAGAATGGGGTGGTGGGGGGGGGACTGGCTGAACTGAGGAAAAGGATGGGGGGGTGGGGACTGGCTGAACTGAGGAGAAGGATGGGGGGGTGGGGACTGGCTGAACTGAGGAGAAGGATGGGAGGGGGGACTGGCTGAACTGAGGAGAAGGATGGTGGGGGGGACTGGCTGAACTGAGGAGAAGGATGGTGGGGGGGACTGGCTGAACTGAGGAGAAGGATGGGGGGGACTGGCTGAACTGAGAAGGATGGGGGGGAGACTGGCTGAACTGAGGAGAAGGATGGGGGGGGACTGGCTGAACTGAGGAGAAGGATGGGGGGGGGGACTGGCTGAACTGAGGAGAAGAATGGGGTGGTGGGGGGGGGGACTGGCTGAACTGAGGAATAGGATGGGGGGGGACTGGCTGAACTGAGGAGAAGGATGGGGGGGGTGGGGGGTGGGGACTGGCTGAACTGAGGAGAAGGATGGGGGGGTGGGGACTGGCTGAACTGAGGAGAAGGATGGGGGGGGGACTGGCTGAACTGAGGAGAAGGATGGTGGGGGGGACTGGCTGAACTGAGGAGAAGGATGGTGGGGGGGACTGGCTGAACTGAGGAGAAGGATGGGGGGGGGACTGGCTGAACTGAGGAGAAGGATGGGGGGGGGGGGACTGGCTGAACTGAGGAGAAGAATGGGGGGGGGACTGGCTGAACTGAGGAGAAGGATGGGGGGGACTGGCTGAACTGAGGAGAAGGATGGGGATGGGGGACTGGCTGAACTAAGGAGAAGGATGGGGGGGGGGGCTGACTGAACTGAGGAGAAGGATGGGGGGGGGACTGGCTGAAATGAGCAAAAGGATGGGGGGGAGGACTGGCTGAACTGAGGAGAAGGATGGGGGGGAGGACTGGCTGAACTGAGGAGAAGAATGGGGGGGGGGCTGGCTGAACTGAGGAGAAGGATGGGGGCGGGGACTGGCTGAACTGAGGAGAAGGATGGGGGGGGACTGGAAGAACTGAGCAAAAGGATGGGGGGGAGGACTGGCTGAACTGAGCAAAAGGATGGGGGGAGGACTGGCTGAACTGAGGAGAAGGATGGTGGGGGGACTGGAAGAACTGAGGAGAAGAATGGGGGGGGGGCTGGCTGAACTGAGGAGAAGGATGGGGGCGGGGACTGGCTGAACTGAGGAGAAGGATGGGGGGGGACTGGAAGAACTGAGGAGAAGAATGGGGGGGGGGGCTGGCTGAACTGAGGAGAAGGATGGGGGGGACTGGCTGAACTGAGAAGGATGGGGGGGAGACTGGCTGAACTGAGGAGAAGGATGGGGGGGGACTGGCTGAACTGAGGAGAAGGATGGGGGGGGGGGACTGGCTGAACTGAGGAGAAGAATGGGGTGGTGGGGGGGGGACTGGCTGAACTGAGGAAAAGGATGGGGGGGGACTGGCTGAACTGAGGAGAAGGATGGGGGGGTGGGGACTGGCTGAACTGAGGAGAAGGATGGGGGGGTGGGGACTGGCTGAACTGAGGAGAAGGATGGGGGGGGGACTGGCTGAACTGAGGAGAAGGATGGTGGGGGGGACTGGCTGAACTGAGGAGAAGGATGGTGGGGGGGACTGGCTGAACTGAGGAGAAGGATGGGGGGGGGACTGGCTGAACTGAGGAGAAGGATGGGGGGGGGACTGGCTGAACTGAGGAGAAGAATGGGGGGGGGGGACTGGCTGAACTGAGGAGAAGGATGGGGGGGACTGGCTGAACTGAGGAGAAGGATGGGGATGGGGGACTGGCTGAACTAAGGAGAAGGATGGGGGGGGGGGCTGACTGAACTGAGGAGAAGGATGGGGGGGGGGACTGGCTGAAATGAGCAAAAGGATGGGGGGGAGGACTGGCTGAACTGAGCAAAAGGATGGGGGGGAGGACTGGCTGAACTGAGCAAAAGGATGGGGGGAGGACTGGCTGAACTGAGGAGAAGGATGGGGGGGAGGACTGGCTGGACTGAGGAGAAGGATGGGGGGGACTGGCTGAACTGAGGAGAAGGATGGGGGGGGGACTGGCTGAACTGAGGAGAAGGATGGGGGGGGGACTGGCTGAACTGAGGAGAAGGATGGGGGGGGACTGGCTGAACTGAGGAGAAGGATGGGTGGGGGGGGCTGGCTGAACTGAGGAGAAGGATGGGGGGGGGGACTGGCTGAACTGAGGAGAAGGATGGGGGGGGGACTGGCTGAACTGAGGAGAAGGATGGGGGGGGGACTGGCTGAACTGAGGAGAAGGATGGGGGGGGGACTGGCTGAACTGAGGAGAAGGATGGTGGGGGGGACTGGCTGAACTGAGGAGAAGGATGGGGGGGGGACTGGCTGAACTGAGGAGAAGGATGGGGGGGGGACTGGCTGAACTGAGGAGAAGAATGGGGGGGGGGGACTGGCTGAACTGAGGAGAAGGATGGGGGGGACTGGCTGAACTGAGGAGAAGGATGGGGATGGGGGACTGGCTGAACTAAGGAGAAGGATGGGGGGGGGGGCTGACTGAACTGAGGAGAAGGATGGGGGGGGGGACTGGCTGAAATGAGCAAAAGGATGGGGGGGAGGACTGGCTGAACTGAGCAAAAGGATGGGGGGGAGGACTGGCTGAACTGAGCAAAAGGATGGGGGGAGGACTGGCTGAACTGAGGAGAAGGATGGGGGGGAGGACTGGCTGGACTGAGGAGAAGGATGGGGGGGACTGGCTGAACTGAGGAGAAGGATGGGGGGGGGACTGGCTGAACTGAGGAGAAGGATGGGGGGGGACTGGCTGAACTGAGGAGAAGGATGGGGGGGGACTGGCTGAACTGAGGAGAAGGATGGGGGGGGGGGCTGGCTGAACTGAGGAGAAGGATGGGGGGGGGGACTGGCTGAACTGAGGAGAAGGATGGGGGGGGGGGGACTGGCTGAACTGAGGAGAAGGATGGGGGGGGGGACTGGCTGAACTGAGGAGAAGGATGGGGGGGGGGGGGACTGGCTGAACTGAGGAGAAGGATAGGGGGGGGGGGGCTGGCTGAACTGAGGAGAAGGATGGGGGGGGGGGGGGACTGGCTGAACCCAGGGGGAGATCCAAGGTCTTAGAGTAAGCATTAATAGCAAATATCAGACAAATTATCAGACTATGTACTGTGTGTGTGTGTGTGTGTGTGTGTGTGTGTGTGTGTGTGTGTGTGTGTGTGTGTGTGTGTGTGTGTGTGTGTGTGTGTGTGTGTGTGTGTGTGTTTGTGTGATGAGCATGACCGTGAATATAGAGATGTGTGGACATAACGCTTGGCCGATTCTCTTCCTGTCCAGCCTCCTGCCAAAACCACACGATTGGTCGGCTCAATGTAAACGAGGAAATTGCTGTTTGAATTGAAACCTCCGTAGCTTGGAGCCTTCATTTCCCCTTTCAGACTGTTACTTCTGCATTCCAACGATGCAGACGGAAGACAAAGAGTCTTTAAAAACAAAAAAAGACTTCATTTGCATCTTCTTTTGTCTGAAAAAGGCCTTTAGCAAAGCGGACACGTTCAGGGCAAAATAGACAGCTCCACATTATGTTCCCCAGGTCACCTGTACTCAAACTAACAACACAGCATGTCCTGGGTTGGGTTGTCCTCAGTTGGTTGAGTATGGTGCTTGCAATGGCAGGACAGTGGGTTCGATTCCCTGGACAACCCATATGAAAACGTGTATGTACGGTTGAACTAAGTCGGGATAAAAGCATCTGCTAAAATGGGATATATTTATTATATATTAACTGTAAGATATAAAATGACACTGAGGACAAGAGAAAAAAAGAATGAAACATTGTTTATAGAAAAGAGAGTGATTGTGGATGAGAGAGCTAACAAGGAGTCCCTGTCTAAAATACAATCCCCTCAAAACTCATCTCACCTACCAGATAGGACCATCAAACCGGAATCTAATACCCCTGTCGTCCAGCAGGGGGCAGTAACAACCAACCTGGACGACAGGGGTATTACAACCAAACTGCCTCCTCCAACCACTAGGCTACCCTGCCTCCTCCAACCACCAGGCTACCCTGCCTCCTCCAACCACCAGGCTACCCTGCCTCCTCCAACCACCAGGCTACCCTGCCTCCTCCAACCACCAGGCTACCCTGCCTCCTCCAACCACCAGGCTACCCTGCCTCCTCCAACCACCAGGCTACCCTGCCTCCTCCAACCACCAGGCTACCCTGCCTCCTCCAACCACCAGGCTACCCTGCCTCCTCCAACCACCAGGCTACCCTGCCTCCTCCAACCACCAGGCTACCCTGCCTCCTCCAACCACCAGGCTACCCTGCCTCCTCCAACCACCTGATGTGAAGTGCCTAGTCCACGTAATCGCCCCCCAGATTGGATTCTAATGTCACACGGGTCCGTCCGTTCCCCTCCCTCCCCATCTGATTTGTTACATATGTGATATTAGACTGGAGGATGAGCATTACAGAGTGAACAGTAGGATTTTAGGTGGTCATCTCTAGTCAGCAGATGGCAGTATTGCAGCTCTTGTTAAAGTCGTTTAATCACGAGTCCAGAGGACTCATATCAACAGTATTAAGGGAGTAACACTGGGCTGTATCAGTATCTGATGGAGAATTACTTCTACTTGATAAAAGTCATGTAACTCTCTGACTACGGAAGGCACAGTACTACATAGAGTCATGACCACATGGAACTCTATTCCACAGTACTACATAGAGACATGACCACATGGAACTCTATTCCACAGTACTACATAGAGCCATGACTACATGGAACTCTACTCCACAGTACTACATAGAGCCATGACTACATGGAACTCTATTCCACAGTACTACATAGAGCCATGACCACATGGAACTCTATTCCACAGTACTACATAGAGTCATGACTACATGGAACTCTATTCCACAGTACTACATAGAGCCATGACTACATGGAACTCTACTCCACAGTACTACATAGAGCCATGACCACATGGAACTCTATTCCACATCAAGGAACTCATGCCAGCTGTAAAATTAGATTTAAAAAAACATTTTTTTTTTTTTAAAACACCTTATTGGACAGCGGGGACTGTGAAGCAACAAACATTGGCACAGACACACACACGATAACATACGCACTACACACACACGCATACACATGGATTTAGTACTGTATATATGTGGTAGTGGTGGGGGAGGGGCCTGAGGACACACAGTCAATGTATTGTAATGTTTTTAAAATTGTATAAACTGCCTTCATTTTTGCTGGACCCCAGGAAGAGTAGCTGCTGCCTTGGCAGGAACTAATGGGGATCCATAATAAACCCTAGGAAGAGTAGCTGCTGCCTTGGCAGGAACTAATGGGGATCCATAATAAACCCCAGGAAGAGTAGCTGCTGCCTTGGCAGGAACTAATGGGGATCCATAATAAACCCCAGGAAGAGTAGCTGCTGCCTTGGCAGGAACTTATGGGGATCCATAATAAATACAAAAACAAATTATAATTTTCTGTAGACTTCTATAGGAAGTCTAACATAGCTATAGCCTACATCCATTCACATCAGACAGTGTCCTAATGTCCTAACCTACTAATGCATATGGCACTTTGTATGGTACACCCTCAATTCACGATCAACCCCATTAACCACCTTGGTCCTATTTCATATGTCGCCTTGGCTTGCAGGCCACTGAGGTGAAAGCCTTGGCTTGCAGGCCACTGAGGTGAAAGCCTTGGCTTGCAGGCCACTGAGGTGAAAGCCTTGGCTTGCAGGCCACTGAGGTGAAAGCCTGGTGGTGCCTACCCATGAAGCGACTACGCCCCCTCCTGGTGGGGAGATGTTAGCCTACACTATCACTAGTTGGCTGTATTCTTATGCCTACAGCGTTCTAAAGGCTTTATAATAATCATCCACTTCATCACATTAGTTTTGAATCGAGCAACAAGGAAAGCAACAGTTTTTTCTCAACAAAAAAAGTCTTGACACGAAGTGGGTTCGAACCCATGGTTAAAGTACACTATGGACTTGGTCAACCACTTCAGCAGTGGGCCACTATGGTCTTGGAGTCAACCACTTCAGCAGTGGGCCACTATGGTCTTGGTCAACCACTTCAGCAGTGGGCCACTATGGCCTTGGAGTCAACCACTTCAGCAGTGGGCCACTATGGGTCAACCACTTGGAGCCACTATGGACTTGGTCAACCACTTCAGCAGTGGGCCACTATGGTCTTGGAGTCAACCACTTCAAGTGGGCCACTATGGTCTTGGAGTCAACCACTTCAGCAGTGGGCCACTATGGACTTGGTCAACCACTTCAGCAGTGGGCCACTATGGTCTTGGAGTCAACCACTTCAGCAGTGGGCCACTATGGACTTGGTCAACCACTTCAGCCACCTAAAAGTGATGGTGATCATGGCTGATATTTGACAAAGGCTCTTTGCTTTTCTTTTCACGATGCATGATAAATGTCCATATTTCATCCATAAAACCACATGGTTTTCGTTAAAACCGCAGTAACATCTGCACGTGACCAATAAACGTGATAAACAGATAAACAGATAACGTGGCAGTTGTTTCATACATGTGAAAATGTCTAACATTAGTAGTAGTCTTGCCAAGGATCAATGTTGGCACACAACATTCTGTTACAGACCAAAAGGAACAAACGCAAACCTTGAATTTCTAGGTTTAAAATATCCCTCTAGTGGTTGGTGGTTTGACCTATTTTAAGAAATACCATTGGTTGGTGGAAATAAAGTCTAAACTCTTTGATAGGCTGATTAAAATTGTAAAAAAAAAAAAAATGTTTCAGAATATAAATCACTGTCACCTGGCGAGGTTAGCACAGGGCTAATGTTAGCTATGTTATCTTATGGGACCAGCTATAATTTAGCATTCTCTCCCGTGCAAGTTAAGCGACAATTTTTTTTTAAATTCGAAAAATTAGTTTAAATTTAAAATGGCTGCTTATGTTCGCAAGTACGGCCCCATCATTTTCACGTTCCAACCATAACACGCCGAGTAGTCCAAATAGAAAACGAAGTGACATTCAGTCTGTAGACGACAAAACATAGCCAACAGTAATTCATTGGTTTTAGTGTTTAAAGTAATATTGCATCGTAAGTGTGAAGTAGGCTACACAAAAACTTGAAACAAAAAAGAAGTAGCAAGTCTGGAGACAAACAATATGGCGTAAAGTCATTTAAGCATATCCATTATCTAATACCAGAAAGGCAGGATATGAATGTACATACTGCTGAGCCACGGGAAAGAAACTATAACAAGGGAACATAAGTACCCATATCAATGGGGATGTCAGTCCAGTTGAGGGCACACTTCTGAGTGCAGACCCCCTCCTCGTTGAGCACCACCGTGAGGTCATCCTGGCCCACCGCCACCTTCCCATCAGCCAGGGGAACCACCAGGGGCTCCAGCTGCTTCCCCGTGGGGAAGAGCTCCTTGATGGAGCCACGGCCATCCATCTGGAGGATAACAGGGGAGAGGTCTGAGGATACAGAGGGGTAAAAACACACAACCTCCTTCTATCCACTCCTGTCCTGATTCGGAGCTGAAACCACTGACCAGGTGAATTATAAGCTTCGACCATACCATTGTTAACTTGTCAAGCCTTCTCCGATCAGTGCAGACGAAGAGGGTAAATTGAGAAAGAGGTCAAAGCCCCTCTTCAGAATAATAGCTCGTATACATAATATATCATATTAGAAGATGTCTCCCACAGGTTCACATGAAATCCACACACAGTGTTTCCTGTTTTGTGCCCCACTGACCCGGATGAGGTAGTAGTCCCTCTTGAAGCCTACACAGATGGAGTTCTCACACCAGGCCATGGACTTCGGGATGTCTGGAGCAGAAAAGTCCCCCTGAAAGACAAACAAACAACACTTATTGGTTAATACTTATTGGTTAACAAAATCCTTCTAAATGTGAGGTCTGCATTTTCCTCAATCGTTCCCATGTTCTCTGGTAAGAGTCTGTCCACTCACACGCCCATCTTGAAGGCCTGGAATTTCGTGATTTTATGGGTAAGGTCATTTGGCCTTCAAGAGGAGCCCAATCTGCCAGGCCACCTGCCAGGCCACCGAGGCCACCTGCCAGGCCACCGAGGCCACCTGCCAGGCCACCGAGGCCATCTGCCAGGCCACCGAGGCCATCTGCCAGGCCACCGAGGCCATTAACCAAAATAGCCAACTTAAATTGATTTGAAAAACACTAGCTATTCTGTTAAGAAAAACATAAGTGTATGTAAATGCCCATAAATAAAGATCCTGTCAAGCTCTGTCAGGTTGGACGGGGAGCATCGCTGCAAGGTTGGACAAGGAGCATCGCTGCAAGGTTGGACAGGGAGCGTCGCTGCAAGGTTGGACAGGGAGCATCGCTGCAAGGTTGGACGGGGACTCCCTGTCTCACCTGTAGCTCATAGAACTCCCTGTCTCACCTGTAGCTCGTAGAACTCCCTGTCTCACCTGTAGCTCGTAGAACTCCCAGTCTCACCTGTAGCTCATAGAACTCCCAGTCTCACCTGGAGCTCATAGAACTCCCCATCTCACCTGTAGCTCATAGAACTCCCTGTCTCACCTGTAGCTCATAGAACTCCCTGTCCTTCCAGTAGTACAGCTGAAGCTTCTTCTTCACTGCAACACACATCCTCAGCTGGGCCTCTCCTGAAGGGGACAGCTGCAGGAAGAAGAAGAAGAAGAAGAAGAAGAAGGGGAAAACATAAATATGTGATACAATTTCACATCTTTACAGGAGCTACAGATAAATACAATGAACTGGTTGGCATCAAGACATTTACAAACTATGGTCTATTTTACCTGCAGGTCACAGGCGAAGAGCGTTGCCCCTTTGGCCTTGGAGACTACAGTAATCTGCTGAAAGGTCAATAGGTCGTGGACATGGATGTTGTTCTCTGTAGAGAGGAACACACACGCAGACACACACGTACGCATGCACAGACACACACAAACAGACAATATTTAAAACAACCTTTGACCTATGGATTACTGAGATAACCAAACCTCATGTTCATGTGAACAATATGGCCGTTTGTTTGCTGAGGAAAATGTTTTACCTAGTAGACTGATGAGGATCTTGTACTGTGAGACAATGAAGAGCTGCGAGGAACAGAAGAAAGAGACCAGAGGTGGTGACTGAGATGGTGACAATGGTAACCTGAGTGAGTGTCAGTCTGTGAAGTCACCAACTCCTTGTCAGTCAAGGGCAGAAACGGAGTTGGCCATAGCACATCACAGATCTGGGACAACAGTGTCACCTAGATTTTGTCTCAATCTACGCTACTTTTTGTTATTTGTAATTCCTGTCACATCAACAGAATGTGAAGTGTGCCTACATTACCAGAGACAAGTCACTGAAAGGGGTCCTCTTGGGACAGTTCCTTAAAAGCCTGGAGGGGGGGGGGACAGAGAGAGAGAGACCTCCCAGCCCCCTCCATCCCCACTTCATCTGCCTACCTGCTGGATCTTCTTGGAGAAGTTCTTGTTGGATTTCTCCAGAGTCACCTCAAACCTGTTGGTACCTACGAGTAAGAAAGAGAGAGCGGATATGTTTCCTTGTTTGAGACATCTGCTACGAGATGGACGTAATAACACTGGAAACTATTGCACACCGAAGCCAACAATACACACACAAAAACACAGGACAGAGGCTAAAAGCAGAGGTCTCTCTCTCTCTCATTCACCTGCATCCTTTTTGATTCTGTAGAGCAGCAGATGGCCTGGTTTGGTCCCAACTAGAAGCCAGTCCTCTGTGACGTGATAGGAAATAGGAAATAGAAGGACCTCAGCATGGTCATGTCCCAAACGGCACCCGTTTCCTTATGTAGTGCACTACTCTTGATAAGAACCAATAGGAATTAGGGTGCCATTTGGAACACACACTATGAGGACATCAACTGGGAGCCATTAAAATACAATGCTATTCACTAAATATGACTTGGTCTCTAATAAATCTCTCTGTCATCGACAGGGTGGCCCAAGACAGGGTGACTTTGTTTACAATGATCTGTCACCTCAAAACTCATCAAGCTATAAACTGGTAAAGATATCAGCTGGCTAACGTTAAAATGGTAAACAAACCAGCCAGCTAGAGTGGTCTTGTGTTGTTAGTTAGTTAAGATGATAGATAGATATAGAGATAGAGATAGAGAGAGAGATGACAATATCAACTTACCCCAGGCCGCAAGGCAGTCAATCTGGAGAGGCAGTTTCTCCAGGATAGGTACCGGTTCGTAAGCGTCATGCATTGTGGAGCTTTCCTGCTAGCTATATGCTAATGTTTACTTAGCCAATCAGTATGACAATAAAAAAAACACTGTCACGTTGAGCAACGTTACAAGGCACAACTACAATACCATGTCTCCTCTCTCCACCACCCAACCGATCAAACCGTTTATTTCATCCGTATTGGTGACTTGAAGATAATTCCTGTCACTTCGTTGAAGCCATGACATCCAAGCAAGTTAAATCCAAAAATTAATCACGAAGAAATTCGTCTATCCAGCTAGCTGAGTTAGCGTTAACAAACACACACAAATGCTAACGAAGCTAGCTAGCAAGCCAACTAAATTCCATATCCATCATCCCATTACTAGTCTTGACCCGATCACTTGATAAACTTACATTTTGACAAGAAAATCAGAAATGACTAGATAAATAATATTCGTGCAAATTACTCTGTTTGCTAAAATGTTAAATAAAAAAAGGCTAGCTAGCTGGCTGGCTAGTTCCGTCTGCTACAGACTCGGGTTCTGCAGACATGTGACTGAAGTCGGTACAACTCACCAGGGACGAATTAAAACAAGACGCACATTCACGATCCGTTAAGCACCGGGTCGAGGAGAGAATACCGTGCATTGATGTAGGAAGCTTGGGTGAACAACACGCAGGTCAATTCCATCTCAAATGAATACTATTTACATGTTGTATTCATTTTGTATAATAATAACAACGTGGGATTAATATAAATACACTTTAATCGCAGGATAAACAGCAAAAAGACATACAATAACCTTACAAATAAGAAATTACAATACAGACTCACCTCAATGTTGTCCTTATTTCCTGCTACAAAAACATACCAAACCCCTGGCTGCAATGCATGACAATCTAACAATACAAAACCATATAGTGTACAATAATAAATGACTAGTCCTGGACTGGCCACATATTACAGTTGAATAAATGACTAGTCCTGGACTGGCCACATATTACAGTTGAATAAATGACTAGTCCTGGACTGGCCACATATTACAGTTGAATAAATGACTAGTCCTAGACTGGCCACATATTACAGTTGAATAAATGACTAGTCCTAGACTGGCCACATATTACAGTTGAATAAATGACTAGTCCTAGACTGGCCACATATTACAGTTGAATAAATGACTAGTCCTGGACTGGCCACATATTACAGTTGAATAAATGACTAGTCCTGGACTGGCCACATATTACAGTTGAATAAATGACTAGTCCTGGACTGGCCACATATTACAGTTGAATAAATGACTAGTCCTGGACTGGCCACATATTACAGTTGAATAAATGACTAGTCCTAGACTGGCCACATATTACAGTTGAATAAATGACTAGTCCTAGACTGGCCACATATTACAGTTGAATAAATGACTAGTCCTGGACTGGCCACATATTGCAGTTGAATAAATTACTTGTCATATACCTAAAATTACCTTAGGTGGTGGCAGAATACTGTGGCAGAATAGATTGAATAGAGTGGCAGAATAGATTGAATAGAGTGGCAGAATAGATTAAATAGAGTGGCAGAATAGATTGGCAGAATAGAGTGGCAGAATAGATTGGCAGAATAGAGTGGCAGAATAGATTGGCAGAATAGATTAAATAGAGTGGCAGAATAGATTGGCAGAATAGATTGAATAGAGTGGCAGAATAGATTGAATAGAGTGGCAGAATAGATTAAATAGAGTGGCAGAATAGATTGGCAGAATAGATTGGCAGAATAGAGTGGCAGAATAGATTGAACAGAGTGGCAGAATAGAGTGGCAGAATAGATTGAATAGAGTGGCAGAATAGATTGAATAGAGAGGCAGAATAGATTGAATAGCGAGGCAGAATAGATTGAATAGAGTGGTAGAATAGATTGAATAGAGTGGCAGAATAGATTGAATAGAGTGGCAGAATAGACTGGCAGACATAGAGTGGCAGAATAGATTGAATAGAGTGGCAGCATCCTGAATAGACTGGCACATATTACAGTTGAATAAATGACTAGTCCTGGACTGGCCACATATTGCAGTTGAATAAATTACTTGTCATATACCTAAAATTACCTTAGGTGGTGGCAGAATACTGTGGCAGAATAGATTGAATAGAGTGGCAGAATAGATTAAATAGAGTGGCAGAATAGATTAAATAGAGTGGCAGAATAGATTGGCAGAATAGATTGGCAGAATAGATTGGCAGAATAGATTGGCAGAATAGAGTGGCAGAATAGATTGGCAGAATAGATTAAATAGAGTGGCAGAATAGATTGGCAGAATAGATTGAATAGAGTGGCAGAATAGATTGAATAGAGTGGCAGAATAGATTAAATAGAGTGGCAGAATAGATTGGCAGAATAGATTGGCAGAATAGAGTGGCAGAATAGATTGAACAGAGTGGCAGAATAGAGTGGCAGAATAGATTGAATAGAGTGGCAGAATAGATTGAATAGAGAGGCAGAATAGATTGAATAGCGAGGCAGAATAGATTGAATAGAGTGGTAGAATAGATTGAATAGAGTGGCAGAATAGATTGAATAGAGTGGCAGAATAGATTGGCAGAATAGAGTGGCAGAATAGATTGAATAGAGTGGCAGCATAGATTGAATAGAGAGGCAGATTATATTGAATAGAGTGGCAGAATAGATTGGCAGAATAGAGTGGCAGAATAGATTGAATAGAGTGGCAGAATAGATTGAATAGAGAGGCAGAATAGATTGAATAGAGTGGCAGAATATATTAAATAGAGTGGCAGAATAGATTGAATAGAGTGGCAGAATAGATTGAATAGAGTGGCAGAATAGATTGAATAGAGAGGCAGATTATATTGAATAGAGTGGCAGAATAGATTGGCAGAATAGAGTGGCAGAATAGATTGAATAGAGTGGCAGAATAGATTGAATAAAGTGGCAGAATAGATTGAATAGAGTGGCAGAATAGATTGAATAGAGAGGCAGAATAGATTGAATAGAGTGGCAGAATAGATTGGCAGAATAGATTGAATAGAGTGGCAGAATAGATTGGCAGAATACATTGGCAGAATAGAGTGGCAGAATAGATTGGCAGAATAGAGTGGCAGTATAGATTGGCAGAATAGATTGGCAGAATAGATTGGCAGAATAGAGTGGCAGAATAGATTGGCAGAATAGATTAAATAGAGTGGCAGAATATATTGGCAGAATAGATTGAATAGAGTGGCAGAATAGATTGAATAGAGTGGCAGAATAGATTGAATAGAGTGGCAGAATAGATTGGCAGAATAGATTGGCAGAATAGAGTGGCAGAATAGATTGAACAGAGTGGCAGAATAGAGTGGCAGAATAGATTGAATAGAGTGGCAGAATAGATTGAATAGAGAGGCAGAATAGATTGAATAGCGAGGCAGAATAGATTGAATAGAATGGCAGAATAGATTGAATAGAGTGGCAGAATATATTGAATAGAGTGGCAGAATATATTGGCAGAATAGAGTGGCGGAATAGATTGAATAGAGTGGCAGCATAGATTGAATAGAGAGGCAGAATAGATTGAATAGAGTGGCAGAATAGATTGGCAGAATAGAGTGGCAGAATAGATTGAATAGAGTGGCAGAATAGATTGAATAGAGTGGCAGAATAGATTGAATAGAGTGGCAGAATAGATTAAATAGAGTGGCAGAATAGATTGAATAGAGTGGCAGAATAGATTGGCAGAATAGAGTGGCAGAATAGATTGAATAGAGTGGCAGAATAGATTGAATAGAGTGGTAGAATAGATTGAATAGAGTGGCAGAATAGATTAAATAGAGTGGCAGAATAGATTGAATAGAGAGGCAGACTAGATTGAATAGAGTGGCAGAATAGATTAAATAGAGTGTCAGAATAGATTGAATAGAGTGGCAGAATAGATTGAATAGAGTGGCAGAATAGATTGAATAGAGTGGCAGAATAGACTGGCAGAATAGATTGAATAGAGTGGCAGAATAGATTGAATAGAGTGGCAGAATAGATTGAATAGAGTGGCAGAATAGATTAAATAGAGTGGCAGAATAGATTGAATATAGTGGCAGAATAGATTGGCAGAATAGATTGAATAGAGTGGCAGAATAGACTGAATAGAGTGGCAGAATAGATTAAATAGAGAGGCAGAATAGATTGAATAGAGTGGCAGAATAGATTGTCAGAATAGATTGAATAGAGTGGCAGAATAGAGTGGCAGAATAGATTGGCAGAATAGATTGGCAGAATAGATTGGCAGAATAGAGTGGCAGAATAGATTGGCAGAATAGATTAAATAAAGTGGCAGAATATATTGGCAGAATAGATTGAATAGAGTGGCAGAATAGATTGAATAGAGTGGCAGAATAGATTGAATAGAGTGGCAGAATAGATTGGCAGAATAGATTGGCAGAATAGAGTGGCTGAATAGATCGAACAGAGTGGCAGAATAGAGTGGCAGAAAATATTGAATAGAGTGGCAGAATAGATTGAATAGAGAGGCAGAATAGAGTGGCAGAATAGATTGAATAGAGTGGCAGAATAGATTGAATAGAAAATATTGAATAGAGTGGCAGAATATATTGGCAGAATAGAGTGGCGGAATAGATTGAATAGAGTGGCAGCATAGATTGAATAGAGTGGCAGAATAGATTGGCAGAATAGAGTGGCAGAATATATTGAATAGAGTGGGAGAATAGATTGAATAGAGAGGCAGAATAGATTGAATAGAGTGGCAGAATAGGTTAAATAGAGTGGCAGAATAGATTGAATAGAGTGGCAGAATAGATTGGCAGAATAGAGTGGCAGAATAGATTGAATAGAGAGGCAGAATAGATTGAATAGAGTGGCAGAATAGATTGAATAGAGTGGCAGAATAGATTGAATAGAGTGGCAGAATAGATTGAATAGAGTGGCAGAATAGATTGAATAGAGTGGCAGAATAGATTGAATAGAGTGGCAGAATAGATTGAATAGAGTGGCAGAATAGATTGAATAGAGTGGCAGAATAGATTGAATAGAGTGGCAGAATAGATTGAATAGTGGCAGCAGAGATTGAATAGAGTGGCAGAATAGATTGAATAGTGGCAGCAGAGATTGAATAGAGTGGCAGAATAGATTGAATAGAGTGGCAGAATAGACTGGCAGAATAGATTGAATAGAGTGGCAGAATAGATTGAATAGAGTGGCAGAATAGACTGGCAGAATAGATTGAATAGAGTGGCAGAATAGATTGAATAGAGTGGCAGAATAGATTTAATAGAGTGGCAGAATATATTGAATAGAGTGGAAGAATAGATTGAATAGAGTGGCAGAATAGATTAAATAGAGTGGCAGAATAGATTGAATAGAGTGGCAGAATAGATTGAATAGAGTGGCAGAATAGACTGGCAGAATAGATTGAATAGAGTGGCAGAATAGATTGGCAGAATAGAATAGATTGAATAGAGTGGCAGAATAGACTGAATAGAGTGGCAGAATAGATTGAATTGGCAGAATAGATTGAATAGAGTGGCAGAATAGATTGGCAGAATAGATTGAATAGAGTGGCAGAATAGATTGGCAGAATAGATTGAATTGGCAGAATAGTGGCAGAATAGATTGAATAGAGAGGCAGAATAGATTGAATAGAGTGGCAGAATAGATTGAATAGAGTGGCAGAATAGATTGAATAGAGTGGCAGAATAGATTGAATAGAGAGGCAGAATAGATTGAATAGAGTGGCAGAATACCATACATACAAAATAGAATACAAATATAATTATAATGCACTCATGGCTAATATCAGACAAGTGATCCTACTGTACCTAGTGTGTGGCAATACTAGTATAGCTAGGTGGCAGTGGCAGACAGGGCAGACTGACTCACTCACTCTCTGGGCCACGTGACGTAGGCTGTTTGAGTCCCAACTTGCACCCTATTACCTATGTAGTGCACTACTTTTGACCAGGGCCTATAAGAAATAGGTTTCCATTTGGGATTTAGCCCTAGATTATAATATAGGTACAGTACTGTCAGCCCACTCATCACTATACTGTACAGTACTGTCAGCCCACTCATCACTATACTGTCCAGTACTGTCAGCCCACTCATCACTATACAGTACAGTACTGTCAGCCCACTCATCACTCTACAGTACAGTACTGTCAGCCCACTCATCACCACAGTACAGTACTGTCAGCCCACTCTACTCTACAGTACAGTACTGTCAGCCCACTCATCACTCTACAGTACAGTACTGTCAGCCCACTCATCACTCGACAGTACAGTACTGTCAGCCCACTCATCACTCTACAGTACAGTACTGTCAGCCCAGCCCACTCATCACTCTACAATACAGTACTGTCAGCCCAGCCCACTCACCACTCTACAGTACAGTACTGTCAGCCCACTCATCACTATACAGTACAGTACTGTCAGCCCACTCATCACTCTACAGTACAGTACTGTCAGCCCAGCCCACTCATCACTCTACAGTACAGTACTGTCAGCACACTCATCACTATACTGTACAGTACTGTCAGCCCACTCATCACTCTACAGTACAGTACTGTCAGCCCAGCCCACTCATCACTATACAGTACAGTACTGTCAGCCCACTCATCACTCTAGAGTACAGTACTGTCAGCCCAGCCCACTCATCACTCTACAGTACAGTACTGTCAGCCCAGCCCACTCATCACTATACAGTACAGTACTGTCAGCCCACTCATCACTCTACAGTACAGTACTGTCAGCCCAGCCCACTCATCACTCTACAGTACAGTACCGTCAGCCCACTCATCACTATACTGTACAGTAGTCAGCCCACTCATCACTCTACAGTACAGTACTGTCAGCCCAGCCCACTCATCACTATACAGTACAGTACTGTCAGCCCACTCATCACTCTAGAGTACAGTACTGTCAGCCCAGCCCACTCATCACTCTACAGTACAGTACTGTCAGCCCAGCCCACTCATCACTATACAGTACAGTACTGTCAGCCCACTCATCACTCTACAGTACAGTTCTGTCAGCCCAGCCCACTCATCACTCTAGAGTACAGTACTGTCAGCCCACTCATCACTCTACAGTACAGTACTGTCAGCCCACTCATCACTCTAGAGTACAGTACTGTCAGCCCAGCCCACTAACCTACTAGCTATATCACAATTATCTTTCCCTCCCCCCAAAGTGTGCACTTGTTCACTTCCCTTCACTTATTTGAAAGGAAATTACTGGTATAAGAAATATGGTGGGAAATCCCAGTAGGCCATGCCCACCAATCCAATACCATTAGACTTGAAGAAAGTAGTGAACGAGTGCACACTTCAAGTAAAA
>NC_092165.1:63095877-63136868 GCF_045791955.1 Oncorhynchus clarkii lewisi
GTAATATACTGAACATTAGAGAGTAATATACTGAACATTAGATAGTAATTAGGTAGTAATATACTGAACATTAGTAATATACTGAACATTAGTAATATACTGAACATTAGATAGTAATATACTGAACATTAGATAGTAATATACTGAACATTAGTAATATACTGAACATTAGGTAGTAATATACTGAACATTAGGTAGTAATATACTGAACATTAGTAATGTACTGAACATTAGATAGTAATATACTGAACATTAGATAGTAATATACTGAACATTAGATAGTAATATACTGAACATTAGATAGTAATATACTGAACATTAGTAATATACTGAACATTAGATAGTAATATACTGAACATTAGTAATATACTGAACATTAGATAGTAATATACTGAACATTAGTAATATGCTGAACATTAGTAATATATTGAACATTAGGTAGTAATATACTGAACATTAGATAGTAATTAGATAGTAATATACTGAACATTAGAGAGTAATATACTGAACATTAGATAGTAATATACTGAACATTAGATAGTAATATACTGAACATTAGATAGTAATATACTGAACATTAGTAATATACTGAACATTAGATAGTAATATACTGAACATTAGATAGTAATATACTGAACATTAGATAGTAATTAGATAGTAATATACTGAACATTAGAGAGTAATATACTGAACATTAGATAGTAATATACTGAACATTAGATAGTAATATACTGAACATTAGATAGTAATTAGGTAGTAATATACTGAACATTAGATAGTAATATACTGAACATTAGTAATATACTGAACATTAGTAATATACTGAACATTAGATAGTAATATACTGAACATTAGATAGTAATATACTGAACATTAGTAATATACTGAACATTAGATAGTAATATACTGAACATTAGTAATATACTGAACATTAGATAGTAATATACTGAACATTAGTAATATACTGAACATTAGTAATATATTGAACATTAGGTAGTAATATACTGAACATTAGATAGTAATCAGATAGTAATATACTGAACATTAGAGAGTAATATATTGAACATTAGGTAGTAATATACTGAACATTAGATAGTAATATACTGAACATTAGATAGTAATATACTGAACATTAGTAATATACTGAACATTAGATAGTAATATACTGAACATAAGTAATATATTGAACATTAGTAATATATTGAACAGTAGATAGTAATATACTGAACATTAGATAGTAATATACTGAACATTAGATAGTAATATACTGAACATTAGATAGTAATATACTGAACATTAGTAATATATTGAACATTAGTAATATATTGAACATTAGATAGTAATATACTGAACATTAGATAGTAATATACTGAACATTAGATAGTAATATACTGAACATTAGATAGTAATATATTGAACATTAGGTAGTAATATACTGAACATTAGATAGTAATATACTGAACATTTGTAATATATTGAACATTAGATAGTAATATACTGAACATTAGATAGTAATATACTGAACATTAGTAATATATTGAACATTAGTAATATATTGAACATTAGATAGTAATATACTGAACATTAGATAGTAATATACTGAACATTAGATAGTAATATACTGAACATTAGATAGTAATATATTGAACATTAGATAGTAATATACTGAACATTAGATAGTAATATACTGAACATTAGTAATATACTGAACATTAGATAGTAATATATTGAACATTAGATAGTAATATACTGAACATTAGTAATATACTGAACATTAGATAGTAACATACTGAACATTAGTAATATACTGAACATTAGATAGTAATATACTGAACATTAGATAGTAATATACTGAACATTAGATAGTAATATACTGAACATTAGTAATATACTGAACATTAGATAGTAATATACTGAACATTAGTAATATACTGAACATTAGATAGTAATTAGATAGTAATATACTGAACATTAGGTAGTAATATACTGAACATTAGATAGTAATATACTGAACATTATATAGTAATATACTAAACATTAGATAGTAATATACTGAACATTAGATAGTAATATACTGAACATTAGTAATATACTGAACATTAGATAGTAATATACTGAACATTAGATAGTAATATACTGAAAATTAGATAGTAATATACTGCACATTAGATAGTAATATACTGAACATTAAATAGTAATTAGGTAGTAATATACTGCACATTAGGTAGTAATATACTGAACATTAGATAGTAATATACTGAACATTAGATAGTAATATACTGAACATTAGATAGTAATATACTGAACATTAGATAGTAATATACTGAACATTAAATAGTAATATACTGAACATTAGATAGTAATATAATGAACATTAAATAGTAATTAGGTAGTAATATACTGCACATTAGGTAGTAATATACTGAACATTAGATAGTAATATACTGAACATTAGATAGTAATATACTGAACATTAGTAATATACTGAACATTAGATAGTAATATACTGAACATTAGATAGTAATATACTGAACATTAGATAGTAATATACTGAACATTAGATAGTAATATACTCAGAAGTGGTGGATGGTGTGCCCGCCTCCTGAGTCAGACTAGAAGTCCACTCTGAATATGTCTTCTCTGCCGGCAGCATCTTGGAGCAGCCATCTTGGAGCAGCCATCTTGGAGCAGCCATCATGGAGCAGCCTCTGGGATAAGTTTTCATTATTGGTATTGTATTAGGATCCCCGTTAGCTGCTGCAAAAGCAGCAACTACTCTTCCTGGGGCACACACAGAACACAGAACACAGAACACAGAACACAGAACACAGAACACAGAACACAGAACACAAAACATGAAACATAATGCAGAATGACACAATGCCAATAGACAAGAATAGCTCAAGGACAGAACCACATACATTTTTTTTAAAGTCGCACAAAGCCTACATATCATTGCATACACACAGACTATCTAGGTCCAATAGGGGAGAGGCATTGTGAGACGAGGTGTTGCTTTATCTGTTTTTTTTAAACCAGGTTTGCTGTTTATTTGAGCAATATGACATGGAAGGAAGTTCCATGCAAAATGGGCTCGCTCTATATAATACTGTACGCTTTTCAAAAGATCAAATGCCCTGGGCGGTACGTACAAAGCATCCAAACCGGGAAAGTCGTATTCTTGGTCGTAATGCTGGTGAGTTACCGTAATGCTGGTGAGTTACCGTAATGCTGGTGAGTTACCGTAATGCTGGTGAGTTACCGTAATGCCGGTGAGTTACCGTAATGCTGGTGAGTTACCGTAATGCTGGTGAGTTACCGTAATGCCGGTGAGTTACCGTAATGCCGGTGAGTTACCGTAATGCCGGTGAGTTACCGTAATGCCGGTGAGTTACCGTAATGCTGGTGAGTTACCGTAATGCCGGTGAGTTACCGTAATGCCGGTGAGTTACCGTAATGCTGGTGAGTTACCGTAATGCCGGTGAGTTACCGTAATGCTGGTGAGTTACCGTAATGCTGGTGAGTTACCGTAATGCCGGTGAGTTACCGTAATGCCGGTGAGTTACCGTAATGCCGGTGAGTTACCGTAATGCTGGTGAGTTACCGTAATGCCGGTGAGTTACCGTAATGCCGGTGAGTTACCGTAATGCTGGTGAGTTACCGTAATGCCGGTGAGTTACCGTAATGCTGGTGAGTTACCGTAATGCTGGTGAGTTACCGTAATGCCGGTGAGTTACCGTAATGCCGGTGAGTTACCGTAATGCCGGTGAGTTACCGTAATGCCGGTGAGTTACCGTAATGCTGGTGAGTTACCGTAATGCTGGTGAGTTACCGTAATGCTGGTGAGTTACCGTAATGCTGGTGAGTTACCGTAATGCTGGTGAGTTACCGTAATGCTGGTGAGTTACCGTAATGCTGGTGAGTTACCGTAATGCTGGTGAGTTACCGTAATGCTGGTGAGTTACCGTAATGCCGGTGAGTTACCGTAATGCTGGTGAGTTACCGTAATGCTGGTGAGTTACCGTAATGCCGGTGAGTTACCGTAATGCCGGTGAGTTACCGTAATGCCGGTGAGTTACCGTAATGCCGGTGAGTTACCGTAATGCCGGTGAGTTACCGTAATGCCGGTGAGTTACCGTAATGCTGGTGAGTTACCGTAATGCTGGTGAGTTACCGTAATGCCGGTGAGTTACCGTAATGCTGGTGAGTTACCGTAATGCTGGTGAGTTACCGTAATGCCGGTGAGTTACCGTAATGCTGGTGAGTTACCGTAATGCCGGTGAGTTACCGTAATGCCGGTGAGTTACCGTAATGCTGGTGAGTTACCGTAATGCCGGTGAGTTACCGTAATGCTGGTGAGTTACCGTAATGCTGGTGAGTTACCGTAATGCTGGTGAGTTACCGTAATGCTGGTGAGTTACCGTAATGCCGGTGAGTTACCGTAATGCCGGTGAGTTACCGTAATGCCGGTGAGTTACCGTAATGCCGGTGAGTTACCGTAATGCTGGTGAGTTACCGTAATGCTGGTGAGTTACCGTAATGCTGGTGAGTTACCGTAATGCTGGTGAGTTACAGTAATGCCGGTGAGTTACCGTAATGCCGGTGAGTTACCGTAATGCCGGTGAGTTACCGTAATGCTGGTGAGTTACCGTAATGCTGGTGAGTTACCGTAATGCCGGTGAGTTACCGTAATGCTGGTGAGTTACCGTAATGCCGGTGAGTTACCGTAATGCCGGTGAGTTACCGTAATGCTGGTGAGTTACCGTAATGCTGGTGAGTTACCGTAATGCCGGTGAGTTACCGTAATGCTGGTGAGTTACCGTAATGCTGGTGAGTTACCGTAATGCCGGTGAGTTACCGTAATGCTGGTGAGTTACCGTCGCTCTGATATCCAAAAGTTTTTTTCCGGCTGTATGTAATAACACACAAAAAGTGTTCTGGGCTAATAATGTAATCAATAATAATGTAATCAATAATAATGTAATCAATAACAATGTAATCAATAATAATGTAATCAATAATAATGTAATCAATAATAATGTAATCAATAATAATGTAATCAATAATAATGTAATCAATAATAATGTAATCAATAATAATGTAATCAATAATAATGTAATCAATAATAATGTAATCAATAATAATGTAATCAATAATAATGTAATCAATAACACACAAAAACATTACTGCAAAGTTGCTTAGGAGCTAGAAGCAGAGCTGTCATGTCTGTCAGCTAACGGTGAGGGAGATGGAGGTTGTCTGTCAGCTAGCGGTGAGGGAGATGGAGGTTGTCTGTCAGCTAGCGGTGAGGGAGATGGAGGTTGTCTGTCAGCTGGCGGTGAGGGAGATGGAGGTTGTCTGTCAGCTAGCGGTGAGGGAGATGGAGGTTGTCTGTCAGCTGGCGGTGAGGGAGATGGAGGTTGTCTGTCAGCTAGCGGTGAGGGAGATGGAGGTTGTCTGTCAGCTAGCGGTGAGGGAGATGGAGGTTGTCTGTCAGCTAGCGGTGAGGGAGATGGAGGTTGTCTGTCAGCTGGCGGTGAGGGAGATGGAGGTTGTCTGTCAGCTAGCGGTGAGGGAGATGGAGGTTGTCTGTCAGCTGGCGGTGAGGGAGATGGAGGTTGTCTGTCAGCTGGCGGTGAGGGAGATGGAGGTTGTCTGTCAGCTAGCGGTGAGGGAGATGGAGGTTGTCTGTCAGCTGGCGGTGAGGGAGATGGAGGTTGTCTGTCAGCTAGCTGGCGGGGAGATGGAGGTTGTCTGTCAGCTGGCGGTGAGGGAGATGGAGGTTGTCTGTCAGCTAGCGGTGAGGGAGATGGAGGTTGTCTGTCAGCTGGCGGTGAGGGAGATGGAGGTTGCCTGTCAGCTAGCGGTGAGGGAGATGGTGGTTGTCTGTCAGCTAGCGGTGAGGGAGATGGTGGTTGTCTGTCAGCTAGCGGTGAGGGAGATGGTGGTTGTCTGTCAGCTAGCGGTGAGGGAGATGGAGGTTGTCTGTCAGCTAGCGGTGAGGGAGATGGTGTCATGGTGGTTGACACTGCTAGCGGTGAGGGAGATGGTGTCATGGTGGTTGTCTGTCAGCTAGCGGTGAGGGAGATGGAGGTTGTCTGTCAGCTAGCGGTGAGGGAGATGGAGGTTGTCTGTCAGCTAGCGGTGAGGGAGATGGTGTCATGGTGGTTGACACTGCTAGCGGTGAGGGAGATGGTGTCATGGTGGTTGTCTGTCAGCTAGCGGTCAGGGAGATGGAGGTTGTCTGTCAGCTAGCGGTGAGGGAGATGGAGGTTGTCTGTCAGCTAGCGGTGAGGGAGATGGTGTCATGGTGGTTGACACTGCTAGCGGTGAGGGAGATGGTGTCATGGTGGTTGTCTGTCAGCTAGCGGTGAGGGAGATGGTGTCATGGTGGTTGACACTGCTAGCGGTGAGGGAGATGATGTCATGGTGCTAGCTGACAGACAGTCAGGAAAGGCTGCGCACAGCAAGGTTTTGATGGCTTTGAATGGATGGCGAGAAAGGCCTGAATACCCTGACAAGGTTTCGATTAAGTTTTAGCACATTTATAGATTTTCAGCACAACAACCCCCAGCATCACCATAATGATTGAGAAAAAAACATTATGACATTTTTTTTTTGGGGGGGGAGGAGGGTTTTAGCACTGCCTGGCTTTGGATGAAAGCTGGTTTACAGGTATGCTATATTATATTATTCCTTTATCTCCTCTACAGCAACAACAGCCTAGAGGAGCATGACCTCTGACCCCTACGTAGGGGTGCAACATTCTGGTGTCTTTCCCAAAATACCCCTGGTTTTCCAGAAGTCCTGTTTGGAGGATTCCCAGATTTCCTGCTAGTTCCCTCATAATTCCAGGAATCTTACAAACAGGATTTCTAAAAAACAGGGGAAGTGTGCAACCCTATGTTGGGGTCAAGGGTCATACTCCTCTAGGTTGTGGTTTCTCTAGAGGAGAATGCATTGATGACAGGTTGGTTTTAATCTACCTCAATGGCACTTTGCATTGTTCGGGTCATTGAAGGAACTTCAACATGGCTGATTTTTGCTATGCAAGCTGATAACTGTCCACTGTTGTTTTAAACTTTGGGATTGCAGTGTGTTCAGTTTGAAATATGAAATCATATGTGGACAGATGAATTCTAGGGCAATGTAATAGTCAACGTGAAAATACAGGGCATTATGTTATATCAGATACAGTTGCCATGTCACGGCAGTCGAAAGAAGCAGACCAAGGTGCAGCGTGGTGAGCAAACGTTTTCCTCTTTGTTTTTGGAATAACGCCAACAAAACAAGAACCACCCGTGACGCTTACAGGGCTATAGTGCCACTAACAAAGTTAACTACCCACACTGAAGGAGGGGAAAAAGGGCTACTTAAGTATGATTCCCAATCAGAGACAACGATAGACAGCTGCCTCTGATTAAGAACCAAACCCAGCCAAACACAAAGAAATAGAAAACATAGAAATAAAGATGGGTGATCTTGATATTAAATGGCTGACGTCATAGCAACGTCATCCACAGTTGAATTAATGCTATCATAGACAGACTGGACATCCAGCGTGGCTGACGATGAGAGAGGACAGAACAACTGTTGCGTTCTGTTTTGACTGTGAACTTTATCATTAGAGGATATCGTCCCCTTGTTTAAAACGTACCTGAGGCGAAGTTGCTCTCACGGCGTTAGTTTACCTCAGAGAGAGAGAGAGAGAGGCCTGCTGCTGTAGCGGAGATGTGCTGAGACCGCTGGATACTGAGCTCCATGGAGAGAATGGAATAGGGCTAAACGGACTGAATGCCTTCTGCTGAGGCAGGACATCTACTGACCACTCTTTACATGGGCTGTGGAGAGGCCCGACACACCACCCCTTTTGTGTGGCCACACAATAATAGAATGGCATGAGAACGACCACTGCCACAGAACATTTGGGCATTGTTCAGGGAACCAATGGGAGTGCAACAAAGAGACAACCTTTGTGTGTGTGTGTGTGTGTGTGTGTGTGTGTGTGTGTGTGTGTGTGTGTGTGTGTGTGTGTTGTGTGCGTGCTAATGTAAAGGAACGTGAATGCATGTTGAGTCTTTTTCACCATGCCTTTAGAGTCTATGACCTAGAGGGAGGGGGACGTCATACAACGACACAGCCAATCAGAGACAACCCTGTTGGATTTATGCCAAGGTTTTTTAGGCTTGTAAAGACTTTAGTGGAAGTGGTAAAAGCCGGCAGTTTAAAAAATAATAATCCAGAATGCCCTTTACACCGTCCGGCTTCTTCTGTGACCGGCTGATCCGGGAGAGAGAGAGAAGAGATGGAGAAGGATCCCTCAGCAAGCCCCTGCGCTTCAGCGGGCAGGACTTTACCGCACTGAAACAAGAGTGCCTCACCAAGAAGTGCCTGTTTGAGGATGACACCTTCCCAGCCTCCGTGGAGTCTCTGGGGTACAAGGAGCTGGGACACAAGTCCAACAAGGTCAAGAACATCGTCTGGAAGAGACCCAAGGTAGGAGAGGAGGGGGGGGGGGGGGGGGGGGGGGGGTGGATCTGGAGGAGACCGAAGGTAGGAGAGGAGTGGGGGGCATACAGGAGAGGAAGATGATTCAATAAAGAGGGGGAAGGAATGTGGGAGGTGGGATGATGTCCTACAATTACCGAGTCAACAACAAGGACGTTTCAGGATGCTTTGAAAAGGGATTCAATGATGGCAAAACATGTTGTAAAATCTTATCTGGAACTACATGTTCTGAACAGTGAAATCTAAGGACCTCTGTGAGGTACTTGTCACCATTCATTATGGGATGGAATCATGGTTGTTATGGCTGTTTGAAACATGGGACTGTCAGAAATGGTGGGGGGGGGGGGGGCTGATTATATCAATCCGTGGCAAGGCTGATGTGAAGCTATGAATTAGTGAAGTATAGTTGATCTGTTTGTAGAGAGATGCCAGGGACCTCACCATACGATATTACCACCATGCTTAGGTGTCGATTCAATATGTAATGCGATTCTCACGATTCTACTGTACATTTCCTGCCATTTTTTTATTGCGATTTAATGTTCCAAATAAATTGCTCACTATATGTCTGCTGCAGAGAGACGAGGAGAGAGTCAGGAGAAAATGAGTTCTGATCAGTCAGGGAAATAGAAGTGCTGTAAACGTGTTGACTCACTAGAAGCTATAGAATTAAAAATGGCGGCGTTTTGGCGCAGGTACAGCCAACTAGCGCGTGCTAACGCTACCCACAGTAGCAAAATAATGATCATAATAATAATCATAATTATTATTATGACTGAACAAAACATTAAGAACACCTGCTCTTTCCATGATACAGACTGACCAGGTGAATCCAGGTGAAAGATATGATTCCTTATTGATCCACTTCAGTCAGTGTAGATGAAGGGGAGGAGACGGGTTAAAGAAAGATTTTTAAGTCATGAGACAATTGAGACATGGATTGTGTATGTGTGCCAGAGGGTGAATGGGCAAGACAAAATATTTAAGTGCCTTTGAACGGGGGTAGGGTAGTAGGTGCTAGGCACACTGGTTGTGTCAAGAACTGCAACGCTGCTGAGTTTTTCATGCTCAACAGTTTCCTGTGTGTATCAAGAATGGTCCACCACCCAAAGGACATCCAGCCAACTTGACACAACTGTGGGAAGCATTGGAGTCAACATGGACCAGCATCCCTGTGGAACGCTTTCAACACCTTGTAGAGTCAACATGGGCCAGCATCCCTGTGGAACGCTTTCAACACCTTGTAGAGTCAACATGGACCAGCATCCATGGGGTGCAACTCAATATTAGGAAGGTGTTCCTAATGTTTGGTACACTCAAAATGTGTGTATATATATATTTATATATTTATAAAGTGCCTTTGGAAAGTATTCAGACCCCTTGACTTTTTCCACATTTTGTTACGTTACAGCCTTATTCTAAAAGGTATTAAGGCTGCTGAGGGGAGGACGGCTCACAATAGAGTCTGGAACATAACCCAAATGGAATGGCATCAAACACATGGAAACCATGGAAACCATGGAAACCATGGAAACCATGTGTTTGATGTATTTGATACAATTCCACCAGCCATTAACCACGAGCCCTTCCTCCCAAAATTAAGGTGCCACCAACCTCCTGTGATATATACTATTATTATTAAATACTTATTTATTTACAAATCGATACTTGTAGTCAAAAATCAATATAATATCATCCAATAATAATGTAGTAATATGTAACTGTATGGATTTGAATATTTCCCTTACAGCAGGAAATAAGGAAATAAGTCATATCCCTCTTACGTCCCCCCCAGGCAGCTGATCCAAGTGTCTGTGTGTTTCTGTGTGTCACCAGGAGATCTGTGAGAACCCTCAGTTCATTGTGGGCGGAGCCAGCAGGACAGACATTTGCCAGGGAGATCTTGGTAAATATAAATGTTACCCCACCCCACGCCACACTACACCACACCACACTACACCACACTACACTACACCGAACCACACTACACCACACCACATCACACTATACCACACTACACTACACCACACTACACTACACCACACCACACCACACCACACCACACTACACCACACCACACTACACCACACCACACCACACTACACCATACAACACCATACAACACTACACCACACCACACTACACCACACCACAATGCACCACACAACACCACACCACTAGTACTGAGGAGAGGTCAGGTGTGAGATGTATTGACTGGTACTGAGGAGAGGTCAGGTGTGAGATGTATTGACTGGTACTGAGGAGAGGTCAGGTGTGAGATGTATTGACTGGTACTGAGGAGAGGTCAGGTGTTATGTATTGAGGAGAGGTCAGGTGTGAGATGTATTGACTGGTACTGAGGAGAGGTCAGGTGTGTTATGTATTGAGGAGAGGTCAGGTGTGAGATGTATTGACTGGTACTGAGGAGAGGTCAGGTGTGAGATGTATTGACTGGTACTGAGGAGAGGTCAGGTGTGAGATGTATTGACTGGTACTGAGGAGAGGTCAGGTGTGTGATGTATTGACTGGTACTGAGGAGAGGTCAGTTGTGTTATGTATTGAGGAGAGGTCAGGTGTGAGATGTATTGACTGGTACTGAGGAGAGGTCAGGTGTGAGATGTATTGACTGGTACTGAGGAGAGGTCAGGTGTGAGATGTATTGACTGGTACTGAGGAGAGGTCAGGTGTGAGATGTATTGACTGGTACTGAGGAGAGATCAGGTGTGAGATGTATTGAGGAGAGGTCAGGTGTGAGATGTATTGACTGGTACTGAGGAGAGGTCAGGTGTGAGATGTATTGACTGGTACTGAGGAGAGATCAGGTGTGTGATGTATTGACTCACGAATTGGAAAGGGCAGGATGTTTTATGTACCATGATAACCCTGAGGGGAATACTACAAATTAGGATCAATGAGTTCGTCATTAAAAAGGCTGAGCTTAGATATGTATTTTTGGGTCGTTTAATCAATTAGACCAAGCCCATTTCAAGCTAATCTTTCAACAACAAAACAAAATGGCTAACATATTGATCGTACTCTATAGTATACCTCTCAGGTCACCTGTCTCTTCAGGGCAGAAAACATCCCAGTGCTCCCCTGTGAGCCTCACGGCTGGCCTGTCCACCTCTCCACCAGTGGCCTCTCTATATTGTACTGGCTCTATGGAAGGGATTCCAGCTAGCAGCACTTCTCATTGTTGAGCTGTCCGTCCATTCAGTGTCGAGACTCTGTATGAAGTCACCAGGAGGGACAAAGGTTCATACAGGCTGCGACAACAATATTAACTGCCATTGTTCAGTGGTTAACTCACTGACTGGGCATATAGCCAACATGCAGGTTTGGATCGACAGACAGACACCACTGAGGTGAGAGACTGGGTACTGTTCCTCAAACACTGAGGTGAGAGACTGGGTACTGTTCCTCAAACACTGAGGTGAGAGACTGGGTACTGTTCCTCAACACTGAGGTGAGAGACTGGGTACTGTTCCTCAACACTGAGGTGAGAGACTGGGTACTGTTCCTCAACACTGAGGTGAGAGACTGGGTACTGTTCCTCAACACTGAGGTGAGAGACTGGGTACTGTTCCTCAACACTGAAGTGAGAGACTGGGTACTGTTCCTCAAACACTGAGGTGAGAGACTGGGTACTGTTCCTCAACACTGAGGTGAGAGACTGGGTACTGTTCCTCAACACTGAGGTGAGAGACTGGGTACTGTTCCTCAACACTGAGGTGAGAGACTGGGTAATGTTCCTTAACACTGTGGTGAGAGACTGGGTACTGTTCCTCAAACACTGAGGTGAGAGACTGGGTACTGTTCCTCAACACTGAGGTGAGAGACTGGGTACTGTTCCTCAACACTGAGGTGAGAGACTGGGTACTGTTCCTTAACACTGTGGTGAGAGACTGGGTACTGTTCCTCAAACACTGAGGTGAGAGACTGGGTACTGTTCCTCAACACTGAGGTGAGAGACTGGGTACTGTTCCTTAACACTGTGGTGAGAGACTGGGTACTGTTCCTCAACACTGAGGTGAGAGACTGGGTACTGTTCCTCAACACTGAGGTGAGAGACTGGGTACTGTTCCTCAACACTGAGCTGAGAGACTG
Source organism: Oncorhynchus clarkii lewisi (assembly GCF_045791955.1). Taxonomy (NCBI): domain Eukaryota; kingdom Metazoa; phylum Chordata; class Actinopteri; order Salmoniformes; family Salmonidae; genus Oncorhynchus; species Oncorhynchus clarkii. Next base: position 63,108,493 of record NC_092165.1, read on the forward strand.
TGTACTGTTCCTCAACACTGAGGTGAGAGACTGGGTACTGTTCCTCAACAACACAAAAATAGTCGGGAGAGGCAAATACGGACTCGCCTGTTGCCTAAAATCAGGACGATTGACTGAACTATTTAGCTAGGAAGGTCTCATCAGGACGACTGACTGGACTAGCTAGCTGGGAAGGTCTCATCAGGACGACTGACTGGACTAGCTAGCTGGGAAGGTCTCATCAGGACGACTGACTGGACTAGCTAGCTGGGAAGGGCTCATCAGGATGACTGACTGAACTAGCTAGCTGGGAAAGTCTCATCAGGATGACTGACTAAACTAGCTAGCTGGGAAGGGCTCATCAGGATGACTGACTGAACTAGCTAGCTAGGAAAGGCTCATCAGGATGACTGACTAAACTAGCTAGCTGGGAAGGGCTCAGGATGACTGAGGAACTAGACTGACTGAACTAGCTAGCTAGGAAGGTCTCATCAGGATGACTGACTGAACTAGCTAGCTGGGAAGGGCTCATCAGATGACTGACTGAACTAGCTAGCTGGGAAAGTCTCATCAGGATGACTGACTGAACTAGCTAGCTGGGAAGGTCTCATCAGGACGACTGACTGGACTAGCTAGCTGGGAAGGGCTCATCAGATGACTGACTGAACTAGCTAGCTAGGAAGGGCTCATTGCGATGACTGACTAAACTAGCTAGCTGGGAAGGGCTCATTAGGATGACTGACTGAACTAGCTAGCTAGGAAGGGCTCATCAGGATGACTGACTGAACTAGCTAGCTAGGAAGGGCTCATCGCGATGACTGACTAAACTAGCTAGCTGGGAAGGGCTCATTAGGATGACTGACTGAACTAGCTAGCTAGGAAGGGCTCATCAGGATGACTGACTAAACTAGCTAGCTGGGAAAGGCTCATCAGGATGACTGACTGAACTAGCTAGCTGGGAAGGTCTCATCAGGACGACTGACTGAACTAGCTAGCTGGGAAGGTCTCATCAGGACGACTGACTGAACTAGCTAGCTGGGAAGGGCTCATCAGATGACTGACTGAACTAGCTAGCTGGGAAAGTCTCATCAGGATGACTGACTGAACTAGCTAGCTGGGAAGGTCTCATCAGGACGACTGACTGGACTAGCTAGCTGGGAAGGGCTCATCAGATGACTGACTGAACTAGCTAGCTAGGAAGGGCTCATCGCGATGACTGACTAAACTAGCTAGCTGGGAAGGGCTCATTAGGATGACTGACTGAACTAGCTAGCTAGGAAGGGCTCATCAGGATGACTGACTGAACTAGCTAGCTAGGAAGGGCTCATCGCGATGACTGACTAAACTAGCTAGCTGGGAAGGGCTCATTAGGATGACTGACTGAACTAGCTAGCTAGGAAGGGCTCATCAGGATGACTGACTGAACTAGCTAGCTAGGAAGGGCTCATCGCGATGACTGACTAAACTAGCTAGCTGGGAAGGGCTCATTAGGATGACTGACTGAACTAGCTAGCTAGGAAGGGCTCATCAGGATGACTGACTGAACTAGCTAGCTAGGAAGGGCTCATCGCGATGACTGACTAAACTAGCTAGCTGGGAAGGGCTCATTAGGATGACTGACTGAACTAGCTAGCTAGGAAGGGCTCATCAGGACGACTGACTGAACTAGCTAGCTAGGAAGGGCTCATCAGGATGACTGACTGAACCCAATCCATTCATCTCCACTCGACTCTCAGCTGCGTGAAATACGTCATCAATTTGTGCAGCAGGTGTGTCAGAAAAGCCTCTCCCTATCAAGTCCCACATGGAGACAACAAAGATGGTCACCACTCAATAGTTGAACAATAAACAAAACATAACAGTGGGTCTCCCGTCAATCAACTCCAACCAATCACTGCCAGGGGTTAGATAACAATGGTTTTACATGTTGTGGACCTTTACCAGTGGCAATGGGGAATGAAACCAACCTCCCATTGAGCCAGTTGAATGACTGTGTGTTCATTGGGTTTGTGTGTGTGTGTGTGTGTGTGTGTGTTTGTGTTTACAGTGATTGTACAAAACATTAGGAACACCTTCCTAATATTAAGTTGCCCTCAGAATAGTCTCAATTCGTCGGGTGTGTGTGTCTGTCTGACTGTGTGTTCCTAGGTGTGTGTGTCTGTCTGACTGTGTGTTCCTAGGTGTGTGTCTGTTGGTAACTAACTGTGTGTTTCCTAGGTGTGTGTGTCTGTCTGACTGTGTGTTCCTAGGTGTGTGTGTCTATCTGACTGTGTGTTCCTAGGTGTGTGTCTGTTGGTAACTAACTGTGTGTTTCCTAGGTGACTGCTGGCTGCTGGCTGCTATAGCCTGTCTGACTCTGAATGAGAAGCTTCTCTACCGGGTCGTTCCTCAGGAACAGAGCTTCTCTGAGGGATATGGAGGAATCTTCCACTTCCAGGTCAGAACCCACCAATCAAAAGCACAGAACTAGAATGAGTTTACTAGTTAATGCCAGGTTTAGAGGCACTAAGACTCTAGACTCTATGGTCTAAACAACTCTCAATACTACACTATGTTACACTGTAATCACGTATGTTACACTGTAATCACAGTTCCATTTCAATTCAGTCCGTTCAAGACATACACTTATTCAAAATTCACATTAAACTCGTTTTAATTTCCTTAAAAAGTGGGCTAGGAATTTCAGTTTACATCCTGAATTGTGTGAAATGAAATGGAATCAACCCCAACCCTGATTGCAACAGATTATCTTCTCTTGTCAAATCCTCAACCGTGTACTGCATGGGACAACTCTTTCCCCCCCAGTTCTGGCGCTATGGCGACTGGGTTGACGTTGTTATTGACGACCGCATCCCCACCTTCAACAGCCAGCTCGTGTTCACCAAGTCTGCCGAGAGAAATGAATTCTGGAGTGCCCTGCTGGAGAAGGCCTACGCCAAGTATGTACTGCTGACCCTAAATCTAGACCAAGTAGGTAACCCTAACCCCAACCCTACACCAAGTAGGTACCCTTAACCCCAATCCTACACCAAGTAGGTAACCCTAACCCCAACCCTACACCAAGTAGGTACCCTTAACCCCAATCCTACACCAAGTAGGTAACCCTAACCCCAACCCTAACACCAAGTAGGTAACCTTAACCCCAACCCTACACCAAGTAGGTAACCTTTACCCCAACCCTACACCAAGTAGGTAACCTTAACCCCAACCCTACACCAAGTAGGTAACCTTAACCCTAATCCTACACCAAGTAGGTAACCTTAACCCTAATCCTACACCAAGTAGGTAAACTTTACCCCAATCCTACACCAAGTAGATATCCCCAACCCTACACCAAGTAGATAATCCCAACCCTATACCAAGTAGGTAACCTTAACCCCAACCCTACACCAAGAAGGTAACCTTAACCCCAATTCTACACCAAGTAGGTAACCTTAACCCCAACCTTACACCAATAAGGTAACCTTAACCCCAATCCTACACCAAGTAGGTACCCTTAACCCCAACTCTACACCAAGTAGATATCCCCAACCCTACACCAAGTAGATATCCCCAATCCTACACCAAGTAGGTAACCCTAACCATACACAAAGTAGGTAACCTTAACCCCAACCCTACACCAAGTAGGTAACCTTAACCCCAATCCTACACCAAGTAGGTAACCCTAACCATACACCAAGTAGGTAACTTTAACCCCAACCCTACACCAAGTAGGTAACCTTTACCACAATCCTACACCATATCCCCAACCCTACACCAAGTAGATAATCCAACCTTATACCAAGTAGGTAACCTTAACCCCAACCCTACACCAAGTAGGAATCCCCAACCCTACACCAAGTAGATAATCCCAACCTTATACCAAGTATGTAACCTTAACCCCAACCCTACACCAAATAGGTCACCTTAACCCTATACCAAGCAGGTAACCTTTACCCCAACCCTACACCAAGTAGGTAACCTTGACCCTACACCAAGTAGCTAACCTTTACCCCAACCATACACCAAGTAGGTAACCTTTACCCCAACCCTACACCAAGTAGCTAACCTTTACCACAACTCTACACCAAGTAGGTAACCTTAACCCCAACACTACAGCAAGTAGATATCCCCAACCCTACACCAAGTAGATAATCCCAACCCTATACCAAGTAGGTAACCTTAACCCCAACCCTACACCAAGAAGGCAACCTTAACCCTACCCAATTAACCCTACACCAGGTAGGTAACCTTAACCCCAACCTTACACCAATAAGGTAACCTTAACCCCAATCCTACACCAAGTAGGTACCCCCAACCCTACACCAAGTAGATATCCCCAACCCTACACCAAGTAGTAACCCTAACCCCAATCCTACACCAAGTAGGTAACCCTAACCATACACACCAAGTAGGTAACCCTAACCCCAACCCTACACCAAGTAGGTAACCTTAACCCCAATCCTACACCAAGTAGGTAACCCTAACCATACACCAAGTAGGTAACTTTAACTCCAACCCTACACCAAGTAGGTAACCTTTACCACAATCCTACACCATATCCCCAACCCTACACCAAGTAGATAATCCAACCTAATCCTACACCAAGTAGGTAACCTTAACCCCAACCCTACACCAAGTAGGAATCCCCAACCCTACACCAAGTAGATAATCCCAACCCTATACCAAGTAGGTAACCTTAACCCCAACCCTACACCAAATAGGTCACCTTAACCCTATACCAAGCAGGTAACCTTTACCCCAACCATACACCAAGTAGGTAACCTTGACCCTACACCAAGTAGCTAACCTTTACCCTACCCAACCATACACTAAGTAGTAACCCTAACCATTTACCACAACCCTACACCAAGTAGCTAACCTCCTACACCACAACCCTCTACACCAAGTAGGTAACCTTAACCCCAACACTACAGCAAGTAGATAATCCTACACCATATCCCCAACCCTACACCAAGTAGATATCCAACCCTACACCAAGTAGGTAACCTTAACCCTACACCAAGTAGGTAATCCCCCTAACCAAGTAGGTAACCAACCCCAACCCTACACCAAATAGGTAACCTTAACCCAAACCTATACCAAGCAGGTAACCTTTACCCCAACCCTACACCAAGTAGGTAACCTTAACCCTACACCAAGTAGGTAACCTTTACCCCAACCATACACCAAGTAGGTAACCTTTACCACAACCCTACACCAAGTAGCTAACCTTTACCACAATCCTACACCAAGTAGGTAACCTTAACCCCAACACTACACCAAGTAGGTAACCTTAACCCCAATCCTACACCAAGTAGGTAACCCCAACCCTACACCAAGCAGGTAACCTTTACCCCAACCCTACACCAAGTAGGTAACCCTAACCCCCCTACACCAAGTAGGTAACCTTAACCCAAACACTACACCAAGTAGGTAACCTTAACCCTACACCAAGTAGGTAACCTTAACCCCAACCCTACACCAAGTAGGTAACCTTTACCCCAATCCTACACCAAGTAGGTAACCTTTACCCCAACCCTACACCAAGTAGGTAACCTTTACCCCAATCCTACACCAAGTAGGTAACCTTTACCCCAACCCTACACCAAGTAGGTAACCTTAACCCCAATCCTACACCAAGTAGGTAACCTTGACCCTACACCAAGCAGGTAACCTTTACCCCAACCCTACACCAAGTAGGTAACCTTAACCCTACACCAAGTACCCCAACCCTACACCAAGTAGGTAACCTTTACCCCAACCCTACACCAAGTAGGTACCCCTAACCCTCACTCTCCTCCCCCCTCCCCATGCTGAAGGGTGGTAACACCACGACCCTAACCCTCACTCTCACATCACCCCTCCCCAGGATTCACGGTTCCTATGAGGCCATGAAGGGCGGTAACATCACGACCCTAACCCTCACTCTCCCATCACCCCTCCCCAGGATTCACGGTTCCTATGAGGCCCTGAAGGGCGGTAACATCACGACCCTAACCCTCACTCTCCCACCCCCCCTCCCCAGGCTTCACAGTTCCTATGAGGCCCTGAAGGGCGGAAACACCACGACCCTAACCCTCCCTCTGTTCCTATGAGGCCCTGAAGGGCGGTAACACCACGACCCTAACCCTCCCTCTCCCATCCCCCCTCCTCCCCAGGCTTCACTGTTCCTATGAGGCCCTGAAGGGCGGTAACACCACGACCCTAACCCTCCCTCTCCCATCCCCCCTCCTGCCCAGGCTTCACGGTTCCTACGAGGCCCTGAAGGGCGGAAACACCACGACCCTAACCCTCACTCTCCCATCCCCCCTCCCCAGGCTTCACGGTTCCTACGAGGCCCTGAAGGGCGGTAACACCACGACCCTAACCCTCCCTCTCCCATCCCCCCTCCTCCCCAGGCTTCACGGTTCCTATGAGTCCCTGAAGGGCAGTAACACCACGACCCTAACCCTCCCTCTCCCATCCCCCCTCCTCCCCAGGCTTCACGGTTCCTATGAGGCTCTGAAGGGCAGTAACACCACGACCCTAACCCTCACTCTCCCATCCCTCCTCCCCAGGCTTCACGGTTCCTACGAGGCCCTGAAGGGCGGAAACACTACGACCCTAACCCTCCCTCTCCCATCCCCCCCCCCCAGGCTGAAGGGTGGTAACACCAAGACCCTAACCCTCCCTCTCCCATCCCCCCTCCCCAGGCTTCACGGTTCCTACGAGGCCCTGAAGGGCGGTAACACCACGACCCTAACCCTCCCTCTCCCATCCCCCCTCCCCAGGCTTCACGGTTCCTACGAGGCCCTGAAGGGCAGTAACGCCACGACCCTAACCCTCCCTCTCCCATCCCTCCTCCCCAGGCTTCACGGTTCCTACGAGGCCCTGAAGGGCGGAAACACCACGACCCTAACCCTCACTCTCCCATCCCTCCTCCCCAGGCTTCACGGTTCCTACGAGGCCCTGAAGGGCGGTAACACTACGACCCTAACCCTCCCTCTCCCATCCCCCCTCCTCCCTAGGCTTCACGGTTCCTACGAGGCCCTGAAGGGCGGTAACACCACGACCCTAACCCTCACTCTCCCCATCCCTCCTCCACAGGCTTCACGGTTCCTACGAGGCCCTGAAGGGCGGTAACACTACGACCCTAACCCTCACTCTATCCCTCCTCCCCAGGCTTCACAGTTCCTACGAGGCCCTGAAGGGCGGTAACACCACGACCCTAACCCTCCCTCTCCCATCCCCCCTCCTCCCCAGGCTTCACGGTTCCTACGAGGCCCTGAAGGGCGGTAACACCACGACCCTAACCCTCACTCTCCCCTCCCCCCTCCCCAGGCTTCACGGTTCCTACGAGGCCCTGAAGGGCGGTAACACCACGACCCTAACCCTCACTCTCCCATCCCTCCTCCCCAGGCTTCACGGTTCCTACGAGGCCCTGAAGGGCGGTAACACCACGACCCTAACCCTCCCTCTCCCATCCCCCCTCCTCCCCAGGCTTCACGGTTCCTACGAGGCCCTGAAGGGCGGTAACACCACGACCCTAACCCTCCCTCTCCCATCCCCCCTTCCCCAGGCTTCACGGTTCCTATGAGGCCCTGAAGGGCGGTAACACCACGACCCTAACCCTCCCTCCTCCTCCCCCAGGCTTCACGGTTCCTACGAGGCCCTGAAGGGCGGTAACACCACGACCCTAACCCTCCCTCCTCCTCCCCCAGGCTTCACGGTTCCTACGAGGCCCTGAAGGGCGGAAACACCACAGAGGCCATGGAAGACTTCACCGGGGGCGTGACAGAGTTCTATGAGATGAAGGAGGCGCCCAAGGAGCTGTACAAGATCATGAAAAAGGCCCTGGAGAGAGGCTCTATGATGGGCTGCTCTATCGACGTGAGTCTCTGACCTTAGGATCGTGACCCCTGACCTCCAACGGGACTCACAAACCGTAGTTGAAGACACTCACGTCGATAGAGCAGCCCATCATGGAGCCCCTCTCTTCATTTATGATTCTGACCCATCACCTGACCTGTCACCTGACCTAACACCTGACCTGTCACCTGATCTAACACCTGACCTGTCACCTGACCTGTCACCAGACTTGTCACCTGACCTGTCACCAGACCTAACACCAGACCTGTCACCTGACCTGTCACCTGACCTGTCACCTGACCTGTCACCAGACGTGTCACCTGACCTTTCACCTGATCTGTCTCCTGATCTAACACCAGACCAGTCACCAGACCTGCCACCAGACCTGTCACCTGACCTGTCACCTGATTTGTCACCAGAACTAACACCTGACCTGTCACCTGATCTGTCACCAGACCTGTCACCTGACCTGTCACCTGACCTGTCACCTGATCTAACACCAGACCTGTCACCAGACCTGCCACCTGACCTGTCACCTGACCTAAGACCAGACCTGTCACCAGACCTGTCACCTGACCTAAGACCAGACCTGTCACCTGACCTGACCTGTCACCTGACCTGTCACCTGACCTGTCACCAGACATGTCACCTGACCTTTCACCTGACCTGTCACCTGACCTGTCACCAGACATGTCACCTGACCTTTCACCTGACCTGTCACCTGACCTGTCACCAGACATGTCACCAGACCTGTTACCTGACCTGTTACCTGACCTGTCACCTGACCTGTCAGCTGACCTGTCACCTGACCTAACACCTGACCTTTCACCTGACCTGTCACCTGACCTTTCACTTGACCTGTCACCAGACCTAACACCTGACCTGTCACCTGACCTAACACCTGACCTGTCACCTGACCTAACACCTGACCTGTCACCAGACCTAACACCTGACCTGTCACCTGACCTGTCACCTGACCTGTCACCTGACTTGTCACCTGACCTGTCACCTGACTTGTCACCTGACCTGTCACCAGACCTAAGAGCCATTTCAGTCAATGCAAAAGGTATTACTATGTGTCCTGTCTGTGGTGGCCGGGGGTTAGTGCTGCTGTCCCCGCACCCTGTGCACATGTGTACCGTGTCAGTGTGGGTACAAATCTGTCCCACTGTCTAATTGACACAATGGCCTTGTCCAAATCTGTCCCACTGTCTAATTGACACAATGGTCTTGTCCAAATCTGTCCCACTGTCTAATTGACACAATGGCCTTGTCCAAATCTGTCCCACTGTCTAATTGACACAATGGCCTTGTCCAAATATGTCCCACTGTCTAATTGACACAATGGCCTTGTCCAAATCTGTCCCACTGCCTAATTGGCACAATGGCCTTGTCCAAATCTGTCCCACTGTCTAATTGACAGAATGGCCTTGTCCAAATCTGTCCCACTGCCTAATTGGCACAATGGCCTTGTCCAAATCTGTCCCACTGTCTAATTGGCAGAATGGCCTTGTCCAAATCTGTCCCACTGCCTAATTGGCAGAATGGCCTTGTCCAAATCTGTCCCACTGCCTAATTGGCAGAATGGCCTTGTCCAAATCTGTCCCACTGCCTAATTGACAGAATGGCCTTGTCCAAATCTGTCCCACTGCCTAATTGGCAGAATGGCCTTGTCCAAATCTGTCCCACTGCCTAATTGGCAGAATGGCAGTGTAAAAATATTCGTACTTCCGCTGTAAATAGTAGTTGTTTTGAGAATGCGAAATAAGAACGTTTCATAGTTTGTGAAATGTCTCAAATGTAGTATGTTGTAAATGCCAAGATGTCTTACTCATTTTTGGCTTTTCATCTAATAAAATTGCATACTATTGAGGAAGAGAATCGTGTTTTGAGACCCACGTATATTTGACAACAGCTGATAATCAGCTGAAGGGACACGTTGTACCAAAATGAACCAATGGCAGGAATCAAAGCAAATATGCCTTAGATGAGGTATTCTCAGTAAGAGGAGCCAAGTATGCTGATATTTGTGGCTTACTGCATTCGTTTTTACTCAATAGTACTCAATAGTACATTCTAAATAGTGTCTAGTCTACTAGTGTCTAGTTTAGTAAGTGGTAGGCAAGCCAGATTTTGGACACGGCCAATGCTTTCTTCTCTCTTTCCTTGTGAATAAAAACATGTACAAAATACAAGAATAGTGGGAACTGCCCCCCCTCCCCCCCAAAAATAACATATTTTAAAAAATAAGTTATTTAATAAGAAAACAAAACAGTTATGGCCACCACTAAGAAAACAAAACAATTATGGCCACCATTAAGTAAACAAAACAATTATGGTCACACTAAGAAAACAAAACAATTATGGCCACCACTACGTAAACAAAACAATTATGGCCACCACTAAGAAAACAAAACAATTATGGCCACCACTAAGAAAACAAAACAATTATGGCCACAACTAAGAAAACAAAACAATTATGGCCACCACTAAGAAAACAAAACAATTATGGCCACCACTAAGAAAACAAAACAATTATGGCCACCACTAAGAAAACAAAACAATTATGGCCACCACTAAGAAAACAAAACAATTATGGCCACCAATAAGTAAACAAAACAATTATGGCCACCACTTAGAAAACAAAACAATTATGGCCACCACTAAGTAAACAAAACAATTATGGTCACCACTAAGAAAACAAAACAATTATGGCCACCACTAAGTAAACAAAACAATTATGGTCACCACTAAGAAAACAAAACAATTATGGCCACCACTAAGTAAACAAAACAATTATGGCCACCACTAACAAAACAAAACGATTATGGCCACCACTAAGAAAACAAAACAATTATGGCCACCACTTAGAAAATAAAACAATTATGGTCACCACTAAGAAAACAAAACAATTATGGCCACCACTAAGAAAACAAAACAATTATGGCCACCACTAAGAAAACAAAAAGTTTATGAAAATGTATCGTGGTGCTTTCTAAACCCTGACCTGTATCTGTGTTTATCAGGGACTAAACCCTGACCTGTATCTGTGTTTATCAGGGACTAAACCCTAACCTGTATCTGTGTTTATCAGGGACTAAACCCTGACCTGTATCTGCGTTTATCAGGGACTAAACCCTGACCTGTATCTGTGTTTATCGGGGACTAAACCCTGACCTGTATCTGTGTTTATCAGGGACTAAACCCTAACCTGTATCTGTGTTTATCAGGGACTAAACCCTGACCTGTATCTGTGTTTATCAGGGACTAAACCCTGACCTGTATCTGTGTTTATCGTGGACTAAACCCTGACCTGTACCTGTGTTTATCAGGGACTAAACCCTGACCTGTATCTGTGTTTATCAGGGACTAAACCCTAACCTGTATCTGTGTTCATCAGGGACTAAACCCTGACCTGTATCTGTGTTTATCAGGGACTAAACCCTGACCTGTATCCGCGTTTATCAGGGACTAAACCCTGACCTGTATCTGTGTTTATCAGGGACTAAACCCTGACCTGTATCTGTGTTCATCAGGGACTAAACCCTGACCTGTATCTGTGTTTATCAGGGACTAAACCCTGACCTGTATCTGTGTTTATCAGGGACTAAACCCTGACCTGTATCTGTGTTTATCAGGGACTAAACCCTGACCTGTATCTGTGTTTATCAGGGACTAAACCCTGACCTGTATCTGTGTTTATCAGGGACTAAACCCTGACCTGTATCTGTGTTCATCAGGGACTAAACCCTGACCTGTATCTGTGTTTATCAGGGACTAAACCCTGACCTGTATCTGTGTTTATCAGGGACTAAACCCTGACCTGTATCTATGTTTATCAGGGACTAAACCCTGACCTGTATCTGTGTTTATCGGGGACTAAACCCTGACCTGTACCTGTGTTTATCAGGGACTAAACCCTGACCTGTATCTGTGTTTATCAGGGACTAAACCCTGACCTGTATCTGTGTTTATCAGGGACTAAACCCTGACCTGTATCTGTGATTATCAGGGACTAAACCCTGACCTGTATCTGTGTTTATCAGGGACTAAACCCTGACCTGTATCTGTGTTTATCAGGGACTAAACCCTGACCTGTATTTATCAGGGACTAAACCCTGACCTGTATCTGTGTTCATCAGGGACTAAACCCTGACCTGTATCTGTGTTTATCAGGGACTAAACCCTGACCTGTATCTGTGTTTATCGTGGACTAAACCCTGACCTATATCTGTGTTTATTAGGGACTAAACCCTGACCTGTATCTGTGTTTATCAGGGACTAAACCCTGACCTGTATCTGTGTTCATCAGGGACTAAACCCTGACCTGTATCTGTGTTTATCAGGGACTAAACCCTGACCTGTATCTGTGTTTATCAGGGACTAAACCCTGACCTGTATCTGTGTTTATCGGGGACTAAACCCTGACCTGTATCTGTGTTTATCGGGGACTAAACCCTGACCTGTATCTGTGTTTATCAGGGACTAAACCCTGACCTGTATCTGTGTTCATCAGGGACTAAACCCTGACCTGGATTTAATTGTATTTTTTTGTTAACGATCTTCAGAAAATACTCTGTGATGTCAAAGTGAAAGAAAATTTCTAAAATTCAAAAATGTATATTTTAATTAGATAAGTTTTCAATCCCCTGAGTCAATACATGTCAGAATCACCTTTGGCAGTGATTACAGCTGTGAGTCTTTCTGTGTAAGTCTCTAAGAGCTTTCCACACCTGGATTGTACAATATTTGCCCATTATTCTTTTCAAAATTCTTCAAACTCTGTCAAGTTGGTTTTTGAACATTCCTAGACGGCAATTCTCAAATCTTGCCATAGATTTTCAAGACAATTTAAGTTAAAAAAATGTAACTAGGCCACTCAGGAACATTCAATGTCATCTTGGTAAGTAACTCCAACATGTAATTGGCATTTTAGGTTATTGTCCCGCTGAAACGTGAATGAGTTTTCCTCTAGGATTTTGCCTGTGACAAGCATACACATAACATGATGCAGTCCACCACAATGCTTGAAAATATGAGTGTTACTCAGTGATGTGTTGTGTTGGATTTGTCCCAAACATAATGCTTTGTTTTCAGGACAAAAAGTGTATTTCTTTGCCACATTGTTTGCAGTATTACTTTGATGTCTTGTTACAAACAGGATGCATGTTTTGGAATATTTTTATTCTGTACAAGCTTCCTTCTTTTCACTCTGTCAATTATGTTAGTATTGTGGAGTAATGTTACGGTTTTCTTCCGTCGAAGGAGAGGCGGACCAAAATGCAGCATGGTTATTTTGATTCATGGTTCTTTAATAAAGAAACTACACATGAACAAACTAACAAAACAAGAAACGTAACATGAAACCCTAAACAGCCTTATCTGGTGCAAACAAAAACAGAGACAGGAACAATCACCCACAAAACACTCAAAGAATATGGCTGCCTAAATATGGTTCCCAATCAGAGACAACGATAAACACCTGCCTCTGATTGAGAACCACTTCAGGCAACCATAGACTTTTCTAGACAACCCCACTATACCACAATCCCAATACCTACAAAAAACCCTAGACAAAACACACCACATAATAAACCCATGGCACACCCTGGCCTGACCAAAATAATAAAGAAAACACAAAATACTAAGATCAGGGTGTGACAAGTAACTACAATGTTGTTGATCCATCCTCAGTTTGCTCATATCACAGCCATTTTCTTGCATTTTAAAGATGATGGTACAAAAAACAAACACATGTTTTATCTTTGTATTATCTTTAATCAGATCTAATGTGTTATATTCTCCTACATTCATTTCACATTTCCACAAACTTCAAAGTGTTTCCTTTCAAATGGTATCAATAATATGCATATCCTTGCTTCAGGTCCTGAGCTATTTAATGTGTCATTTATTGTGAAAATTGAAAAAAAGGGGGGTGGATCTTTTAACCTACATTTTTGTGAATGGGGTGGTGTACCTAATAAACTATAAACCGGTAAGTGTATACTTCCACAATACACCTGTCATGTAATAATAGTAGACAACGCTACTGTAAATAAACACTAGCTCTTATGTTTAATTGTAAATTAAGTCCTTCTGGGTAAAGACATAAGTGACTGAATTGTAAAACTGAATTGAATTGTAAAAACCTGTTGGATCTCCGTTTTTAAAAAGTCTCTCAGTCTCAACGGAAAACAGTCCAGTTTTGAATGTATGTCTTTACCCGTTTCAATGAAGACAACTACGTAAATGACCTCTCAACGGATTCTGTTGTGTCTGGCATAGCGAAGACCAGCTATGTGATTCATGTGTTGTCTATTCCATTCTCCAGTCCCTGGTCCCTGCTCGTTTCGAGACGCGCACTGTGACTGGCCTTGTGAAGGGCCACGCCTACTCTGTGACTGCCGTCGAGGAGGTGAGATACACCCATAGCAACATATAGATTCACTTCAATTACAGGATCTAAGGGCATCTTCACATGTTCTCTGATTGGAGGTGTGTTTACCTGCAACTCAATGCAACCCCTATTACTAGCCTGTTCAACTCAAATTACTAGCCTGTTCAACCCCTATTACTTGCCTGTTCAACCCCCCCTATTACTAGCCTGTTCAACCCCTATTACTAGCCTGTTCAACCCCTTTTACTAGCCTGTTCAACCTGTATTACTTGCCTGTTCAACCCCCCCTATTACTAGCCTGTTCAACCCCTATTACTAGCCTGTTCAACCACTATTACTAGCCTGTTCAACCACTATTACTAGCCTGTTCAACCCCTATTACTTGCCTGTTCAACCCCCCCTATTACTAGCCTGTTCAACCCCTATTACTAGCCTGTTCAACCACTATTACTAGCCTGTTCAACCACTATTACTAGCCTGTTCAACCCCTATTACTTGCCTGTTCAACCCCCCCTATTACTAGCCTGTTCAACCACTATTACTAGCCTGTTCAACCACTATTACTAGCCTGTTCAACCCCTATTACTTGCCTGTTCAACCCCCCCTATTACTAGCCTGTTCAACCACCATTACTAGCCTGTTCAACCACTATTACTAGCCTGTTCAACCCCTATTACTAGCCTGTTCAACCTCTATTACTAGCCTGTTCAACCTCTATTACTAGCCTGTTCAACCCCTATTACTAGCCTGTTCAACCCCTATTACTAGTCTGTTCAACCCCTATTACTAGCCTGTTCAACCCCTATTACTAGCCTGTTCAACCCCTATTACTAGCCTGTTCAACCCCCCCTATTACTAGCCTGTTCAACCTCTATTACTAGCCTGTTCAACCCCTATTACTAGCCTGACCCATAGCAACATATAGATTCACTTCAAGCCAATAGTTGTGGGTTGGGACAAAGCTGACTCAAGCAGCCAATGGTTGTGGGTTGGGATAAAGCTGACTCAATCAGCCAATGGTTGTGAGTTGGGACAAAGCTGACTCAAGCAGCCAATGGTTGTGGGTAGGGACAAAGCTGACTCAAGCAGCCAATGGTTGTGGGTAGGGACAAAGCTGACTCAAGCAGCCAATGGTTGTGGGTTGGGACAAAGCTGACTCAAGCAGCCAATGGTTGTGGGTTGGGACAAAGCTGACTCAAGCAGCCAGTGGTTATGGGTAGGGCCAAAGCTGACTCAAGCAGCCAATGGTTGTGGGTTGGGACAAAGCTGACTCAAGCAGCCAGTGGTTGTGATTGTTACATGGACCGGTGTGTGTTTCTCCTCAGTGTAAGCAGTCCCAGCACAAGGAGCCTAAGGTGCGTCTGGTGCGCCTCAGGAACCCCTGGGGACAGGTGGAGTGGAATGGGCCCTGGAGTGACAAGTAAGATACGCCTGATTGATTGATTGATTGATTGATTGATTGAACTGGCACCAGTGATAGACACAGGTTGGTTTCTAATGTCTATGCTAGCATACAATTCCTAATACATTGCCTCGTTCTTCTAAGGTTACGTTTACACAGGTATCCCAATTCACATCAAATCTTTTCATATCAGAACTTTTTCAGAACTGGTCTGATTGGTCAAAATTCCATTTATCACATTTAGCACGTTTATGATATTTAGCACATTATGACATTTAGCACGTTTATGATATTATGATATTTAGCACGTTATGACATTTAGCACATTATGACATTATGACATTTAGCACATTTAGAACATTATGACATTTAGCACATTATGACATTTAGCACATTTAGCACTTTTAGCACATTATGACATTTAGAACATTATGACATTATGACATTTAGAACATTATGACATTATGACATTTAGCACATTTATGATATTTAGCACATTATGACATTTAGCACGTTTATGATATTTAGCACATTATGACATTCAGCACATTATGACATTATGACATTTAGCACATTTAGCACTTTTAGCACATTATGACATTTAGCACATTTAGCCCATTATGACATTTAGGATATTTAGCCCATTATGACATTTAGGATATTTAGCACATTATGACATTTAGCACATTATGACATTTATGACATTTAGCACATTATGACATTTATGACATTATGACATTTAGCACATTATGACATTAAGCACATTAGGACATTTAGTACATTATGACATTTATGACATTTAGCACATTATGCCATTTAGCACATTAGGACATTTAGCACATTATGACATTTATGACATTAAGCACATTATGCCATTTAGCACATTATGACATTTATGACATTTATGACATTATGCCATTTAGCACATTATGACATTTAGCACATTAGGACATTTAGCACATTACGACATTTAGCACATTACGACATTTATGACATTTATGGCACATTACATTATTTTATATCACATGACATTATGTTATATTATATTACATTATATTATATTACATGACATTATGTTATATTATACTACATTATATTATATTACATTATATTATATTATACTAATTATATTATATTACATTACATTATATTATATTATATTACATTATGTTATATTACATTACATTATATTATATTATATTACATTACATTATATTATATTATATTACATTACATTATATTATATTACATAACATTATATTATACTACATTATATTATATTACATTATATTACATTATATTATATTATACTACATTATATTATATTACATTATATTACATTATATTATATTATACTACATTATATTATATTACATTATATTACATTATATTATATTATACTACATTATATTATATTACATTATATTACATTATATTATATTATACTACATTATATTATATTACATTATATTACATTATATTACATTATATTATATTATTACATTACATTATATTATATTACATTACATTACATTATATTATACTAATTATATTATATTACATTATATTACATAACATTATATTACATTACATTATATTATACTACATTATATTACATAACATTACATTATATTATATTATATTTATATTATATTTACATTATATTACATTATATTATATTACATTACATTATATTATATTACATTACATTATATTATATTATATTACATTACATTATATTATATTATACTCATTATATTATATTACATTATATTATATTATATTATATTATATTATATTTATATTATATTATATTATATTACATTATATTATATTATACTCATTATATTATATTACATTACATTATATTATATTATACTCATTATATTATATTACATTATATTATATAAAATTACATTATATTATATTATATTATATTATATTATATTACATTATATTATATTACATTACATTATATTATATTACATTATATTACATTATATTATATTATACTACATTATATTATATAAAATTACATTATATTATATTATATTATATTATATTACATTACATTATATTATATTACATTATATTATATTACATTACATTATATTATATTACATTATATTATATTATATTACATTACATTATATTACATTATATTATATTATATTACATTATATTATATTACATTACATTATATTATACTAATTATATTATATTACATTATATTATATAACATTATATTACATTACATTACATTATATTATACTAATTATATTATATTACATTATATTATATTACATTATATTACATTACATTATATTATACTAATTATATTATATAACATTACATTATATTATATTACATTACATTACATTACATTACATTATATTACATTATATTATATTATATTATATAACATTATATTACATTACATTACATTATATTATATTATATTATATTACATTATGTTATATTATATTACACTACATTACATTACATTACATTATATTTTATTCTATGTCAGAGAAGGTCCGTGTATTGTTCAGTTTGGCAGTTGATGATGTTCCCCACTGCCCACAGCTCTAAGGAGTGGGTGTCTCTGTCTAAGGGAGAGAAGGACAAGCTCCAGCATCAAAGTGCTGAGGACGGGGAGTTCTGGTGAGTATTGTTTCTCTCTTCATTCTAGCTGCTCTTGATACTTGATGTTTATTTTCTCTACCCACATTACATGTCTTCACTGAACTAGTCTATAAAAAGGTATGTTGTGCTGCTGAAGAACATTAAGATGTACAGACTATTTCAGAGACGATGAGTTTTCCTTTCCCAGTTTAAATACTTTTAGAACCCTGCACCAAAATACCTTTGACTAGAAACTATTAAGTGGAGCGTGTCAATTGTTGACACTCCTTGTCTTCCTTCCTCTCCCTCTTCACTCATCTCCTCCTTCTCCCTCCCCCTCTCTCTCCCTCTCCTCTCATCTGCCCCACTCCCTTCCCCTCTCCCCTCTTCCTCTCCCTCTTATATCCCCTCTCCCTCTCCTCCCTCTCGCTCTCCTTGCTCACCTCCCTCTCCCTCTTCCACTCCCTCCCCCCTCCACCTCTCCTCTGTCTCCCTCTCCCGCTCTTCTGTCTCCCTCTCCCTCACTCCTCCTTCCTCTCCCCTCTATTGTCTCCCTCTCCCTTGTCTCCCTCTCCCTCTCACTCTCCTTCTGTCTCCCTCTCCCTTGTCTCCCTCTCCCTCTCACTCTCCTTCTGTCTCCCTCTCCCTTGTCTCCCTCTCCCTCTCACTCTCCTTCTGTCTCCCTCTCCCTTGTCTCCCTCTCCCTCTCACTCTCCTTCTGTCTCCCTCTCCCTTGTCTCCCTCTTCCACTCCTTACCCCTATCCTCTGTCTCCATCCCCTCTCTGCCTCTCTTTCCCTCTCCTCTGTCACCCCAGGATGGCCTTTGAGGACTTCAAGAAGAACTACACTAAGATTGAGATCTGCAACCTGACCCCTGATGCCTTGGAGGACGATAAGATCCACAAGTGGACGGTGTCTGTGAACGAGGGTCGCTGGGTCAGAGGCTGCTCCGCCGGGGGCTGTAGAAACTACCCAGGTAGGAGATGATCCCTGACCTCTAACCCTCTACTGTAGGGATCCCGAGTGGCGCAGCGGTCTAATGCATCTCACTGCAAGAGGCGTCACTGCAGTCCCTGGTTCGAATCCAGGCTGCATCACATTCGGCTGTGATTGGGAGTCCAATAAGGCGGCGCACAATTTGCCCAGTGTCGTCCGGGTTTGCCCGGGGGTAGGACCGTCATTGTAAATAATAATTTGTTCTTAACTGACTTGCCTAGTCAAATAAAGGTTCAATATAACAATTAATAAAAAAAAAATTTGACAGCGCTTGTCTAATGGAATGAATTTTAGGCAACCAATCGCAGCGCTCCAATGGATAGCAACTGTTGTCGAGTCTGACATCTCGAACAAGCTCACGTTTGAGTTTTATTTTTTTTCTTTTTATAATAGTTTAAATGGCTAAATAATTGAACAGTGGGGTACTTGTCACTGGAGTTCCTGAAATGCAAAGCCTTCTGGAGTATTTTTTGAGTCTGAAATTATACTTTTTGTTATATTGTTTTCTCGCTCAGCTGGTTAGCTAGCTTTGGTGGTCTCATTGACCACCAAACGTTGCTAACGCTAGCTAGCTAGCCACTTAATATTAATTGTTTAACCATGTTATTAGTAAAACTCCCATCTGCTGTCGACGCACAAGATACAATTTGAGAGCACTGGTTTTCTCGCAAAAGTGGTTGTAGTGTTGACTGCATGCTGACAGTGAATTCAGAGCCATTCACTGGCTAAACACACTACAAACATTATTTTACCAGGTTCCCGTGAAGCCCGTGTAATGACAACATACTTGAGAGTTTCCTGATTACCGTTGATGTAGTCAGTATTTAATTTAATTTAGTATTAAAAACCGTTTGAGATCATTGTGAGGGGATTTCACCCGTGGCTAGAAGGGGAAATTGGGTTTCCTGGGAAAATGTTGTTCTGAGGTTGCAACGGGGGGGGGGGGGGGGGGGCAATAGCGAAGGGTTATTTGCACTGCACATCTACCCCACCTGTTACTATGGCTAGGCTCAATCAAATGTTCCCAAAGTATTTGAAAGAAAACAAATATTATTTGAAGACTAGGTCTAATTTACTCATGTATAGGATTGTCCTCATACGGGGCACCATCACGTAGCAGCCAATGTCCATTGAGTGATGTGGTGTGTTTGGTTCTGATCCCTACCTCTATTTATGTTATGTAGTCTATCAACAAGGATTAGGTTCTGCAGATTAAGGTCTGCAAATTCTGGACCTAGGCATAGTAATGTGTTGTGTTTGGTTCTGAATCCGCTCCCTACCTGCAGATACTTTCTGGACCAACCCTCAGTACCGCCTGCGTCTCTTGGAGGAGGATGATGACCCAGAAGACAACGAGGTGGCGTGTTCCTTCGTGATCGCTCTGATGCAGAAGAACAGACGGAAAGAGAGGAAGATGGGAGCCAATCTCTTCACCATCGGATTTGCCATCTACGAGGTGTCCCCTGTCAGATGTCACTCTCAACAACAACAAAAAACAGATCTTAAACAACTTTTATTATTCTTTAAAGGGGAAATCTGCTGTTCAAATAACAACAAATCACATTGTTAGTTCAAAATTTAAAAAATGGATGTGCCAGTTGCAGATTTCCCCTTGGCTACAAATGTTGGCGACACACATCGCATCAAATCAAATCAAATGTTATTGGTCACATACACATGGTTAGCTGATGTTAATACGAGTGTAGAGAAATGCTTGTGCTTCTAGTTCCAACCATGCAGTAATATCTAACAAGTCATCTAACCTAACAATTTCACAACAACTACCTTTAATACACACAAGGCAAGATGCAGTAGATGGTTTAGAGTACAGTATATAAATATGAGATGAGTAATGTAATGTACCTAACAACATGCAGCATTCAGTTGTAAACATAGTTGAGTTTTTAACAGCTGATCTTGTTTCTGGTGAAAACACAACTCACTCTTCTCTCTGTCTGTCTGCAGGTGCCGAAGGAGGTAAGGGCCGGAGGATGTGGAATGTGTTTGTTTGCACATTGTCGTTTTACTGTTCTAATTCATTTTTACAGCCATATTTTTAAAACAGTGAAAGTGTCTATGGTCAATAGTATGACAGCAATGACTAATTCAACACTTCGCTTTCACACTTTTCATTCCAAATCTTTCTTCTCCTCCTCCCTCCTCTGTCTGTTTGTTTTCTGTCCAGATGCACGGAAACAAGCAGCACATGCAGAAGGACTTCTTCCTGTTCAACTCATCCAAGGCTCGCTGCAAGTCCTACATCAACCTGAGGGAGGTGACCCAGCGCTTCCGTCTGAGCCCCGGGGAGTACGTGATCATCCCGTCTACCTACGAGCCTCACCAGGAGGGAGAGTTCATCCTCAGAGTCTTCTCCGAAAAGAGGAACACCTCAGAGTGAGTGAGAGAGAGAGCTGGGTAGTGGTGGAGCGCAGAGGGAATCTGGGAATATGACTAGTCCCCCTGGGAAAAGCAATGCAAGGCCATAGAGGAGCGTTTCAGGATTATATAATTAACAGTATGGCTGGGGGTTGAAACAAACGCAGATAAACGGCCTGTGCTATTTCCTTTTTAAAGCAATTTCTCAGATGTTTTTCTGGGATCGTTGAGTATATCACCTTTCAAAAGTCAACTTATCTGCATTTGTTTTGATCCCGGCCCATGTCTCACACTTCCTTGGACACTGGTTAGCTATTTATACATTTGCAAGTAAGTGATTCATATATTCCATTATAGTAACTTAATTACGATCTTAGTAATAGTATGAGATAGGAAATTAGTCTTTGTTATTGCCAGCTTCTCAGGTGTTTTACATGATCTGGCCCAATGTCTATGATGGGTTAAGCAATGTGGGTGGGTTTGTATTGGGTTGTTGTTAGGTTGTGTTGTTGTCAGCTTAGAGTGCCCCTTTTGGGGAGGGGGTGCTGGTTGGGGTTATGGGTGGGGGTTGGGGTCAGACCACCCAGGACAAACTGTTTTAACGGCAATTTGATTTGTAGTGCTGGAAGGAATCGGCCCCAGTTCGAAGCTGTTATGGAATCTTTTTTAGGACAAGCGACTTCAGATTCCGGCAAGCTCCGGTAAACATTTTATTTCAGTATTAAAATAAATCTCCTGCTCTGCCTCCAAACGTCCCGAAACAACCTTCACCCTAGAACGCAAGAGCTCCTAGCTCTGGTGGAAGAGGAGGATCTGAATGACTGCAACAACTGGAAGAAGCTGAAAGAAGCTTAAATCTGAAGAAGCTGAAAGATCTGGAAGAAGCTGGAAGAAGCTGAAAAACTCCTGAAAGAAGCTTAAATCTGAAGAAGCTGAAAGAAGCTGGAAGAAGCTGGAAGAAGCTGGAAGAAGCTGGAAGAAGCTGAAAAACCCATGAAAGAAGCTTCAATCTGAAAAAGCTTCAATCTGAAGAAGCTTCAATCTGAAGAAGCTGAAAGATCTGGAAGAAGTTGAAAGATCTGGAAGAAGCTGAAAGAAGCCGGAAGAAGTTGAAATCTGAAAAATATGTAAAGAGATATGGCCACCTTGATTATGGACTGGTTTCCCGGACAAAGACTAAGTCTATTCCTAAAAAACAAAAATCAATAGAGAATTAGAATATTTAAAAAAAAATCCAGGATTAGGCTTCATCTGTGTCCAGAAAACCAGCCCTGTGAGTTTTAAGATAACAAAGTCAGGCTTTTATTTAATCTCAGTGGGAGTCACTGTTTCGTCCATTTGTTTTTTAAGGAAATGTCAGGTTGTACAGTAGGTTATATACTCAAGTTGTATAGGTATTGTCTGCCATATCTGTGGTGAGAAGCTCCTTCAGAGCAGATTTGACCTGAACATGAACTAACCTATTATATCTTCAATTTAAGCCAACTAGAAAGTGTGTGCCCTCAGGCCTGGAGGGAAGCTCGTCATTCCGCTTCCTAAGAAGAGTAAAGCCCCCTTTACTGTCTCAAATAGCCGACCAGTCAAACTGTTACCAACCCATAGTAAAGTTTTGGAAACATTTGTCTTTGACCAGATACAATGGTATTTTACAGTAAACAAATTGACAACAGACTTTCAGCACACTTATAGGGCAGGACATTCAACAAGCACAGCACTTGCACAAATTACTGATGATTGGCTGAGAGAAATTGTTAATTTAATTAAAACATTGTGGGAGCTATTTTGTTAGACTTCCGTGTAGCTTTTGACATTAACGGTCTGCTGGTGGAATGTAGGTGTTATGGCTTTACATTCCCTGCTATAATGTAGATGAAGAGTTACCTGTCTAACAGAACACAGAGGGTGTTATGGCTTTACACCACCCCTGCTATAATGTAGATGAAGAGTTACTTGTCTAACAGAACACAGAGGGTGTTATGGCTTTACACCCCCCCTGCTATACTGTAGATGAAGAGTTACCTGTCTAACAGAACACAGAGGGTGTTATGGCTTTACACCCCCTGCTATAATGTAGATGAAGAGTTACTTGTCTAACAGAACACAGAGGGTGTTATGGCTTTACACCCCCCCTGCTATAATGTAGATGAAGAGTTACCTGTCTAACAGAACACAGAGGGTGTTATGGCTTTACACCCCCCCTGCTATAATGTAGATGAAGAGTTACCTGTCTAACAGAACACAGAGGGTGTTCTTTAATGGAAGCCTCTTCAACATAATCTAGGTAGAGTCAGGCATTCCCCAGGGCAGCTGTCTAGGCCTGAGGGCACACCCTTAGTGTGCTGTGAATTCTGTAATGAATGTAAATTGTTTAACTGCCTTCATTTTTTGCCGGACCCCAGGAAGACTAGCTGATGCCTTGGCAGCAGCTCATGGGGATCCATAATAACCCCCAGGAAGACTAGCTGATGCCTTGGCAGCAGCTCATGGGGATCCATAATAACCCCCAGGAAGACTAGCTGATGCCTTGGCAGCAGCTCATGGGGATCCATAATAACCCCCAGGAAGACTAGCTGATGCCTTGGCAGCAGCTCATGGGGATCCATAATAAGTACAAACACAAAATGTACTGAAACGAAGAGGCCAGGGAGAGAAGGGGAATAGCACCTCAATTAGACATTTGGCAAAATGAAAACAAATTGTCAAACATCTCTCATGAAATACATGTAACAGCTGTTAAATTATCATATTTTCTTACAGCTCGTTGTGAGGTGGTAGGGGTGTGGTCATTATTGTCATTCAGTTCAATGCTATTGGATAATGGACCATAATGCGGCTTTAGATCTATGCCAGTTTTAATAAAACAGTATAATTCTCTATGATTGATGTTGCAATATTACAGTTCCTAACAGTATGCAGAGATAAACTGTAAAGACATTTAGGAATAGCTGCTGATGGGAAATGTGATGAAATAATGTGTAATTAGGATGCTGAAAGCGTTTAATTCTCTGTAAGAAAATGTGATCCAGATGATGTCATCTCTGTCGGTGTCACCATGGTGACTGCTGTTTGTTCGGTTTCTAATCAGGGAGATAGAGAACAGGATCGAGGCTGACCATCCAGTGGTGAGTTAGTTTTCTGTCTGTCGTTCTGTCCAGCATCGCGTGTCTATCTGTCTCGCAGTCCACAGCCCAACTTCCAGAGGTCGGTCGTTCTGTCCAGCATCGCGTGTCTATCTGTCTCACAGTCCACAGCCCAACTTCCTGTGTCTGTCTGTCGTTCTGTCAGCATCATGTATCTATCTGTCTCTCACAGTCCACAGCCCAACTTCCTGTCTCTGTCAGTCTTCTCCAGTCTCTATTTTTTCACCATGGATTAGTGTGGTTAATAAATAAACAACAGAATTAGTTTCTTCGGTTTTGTATCTGCTTCAGACACTTTGCCTCTCTTTCTCCCCTCCCTCCCCCCTCCCTCCCCCCCTCTCTTTCTCCCCTCCCTCCCCCCTCCCTCCCTCCCTCCCTCCCTCCCTCCCTCCCTCCCTCCCTCCCTCCCTCCCTCCCTCCCTCCCTCTCTCTCTCCCTCCCCCTCCCTCCCTCCCTCCCTCCCTCGCTCCCTCCCTCCCTCCCCCCTCCCTCGCCCCTCTCTTTCTCCCTCCCTCCCTCCCTCCCCCCTCTCTTTCTCCCCTCCCTCCCTCCCTCCCCCCTCTCTTTCCCCTCCCTCCCTCCCTCGCTCCCCCTCCCTCCCTCCCTCCCTCCCTCCCTCCCTCCCTCCCTCCCTCCCTCCCTCCCTCCCTCCCTCCCTCCCTCCCTCCCTCTACCTCTCTCTCCCTCCCTCCCTCCCTCCCTCCCTCCCTCCCTCCCTCCCTCCCTCCCTCCCTCCCTCCCTCCCTCCCTCCCTCCCTCTCTTTCTTCCCTCCCTCGCTCCCTCCCTCCCTCCCTCCCTCCCTCCGTCCCTCCCTCCCTCCCTCCCTCCCTCCCTCCCTCCCTCCCTCCCTCTCTCTCTCTCTCCTCTGTGTCGTCTTCTCCTTCTCAGCCGGCCCCAGCCAATGCGGGGGAGGAGAGTGAGGAGGACCAGCAGTTCCGGAGCCTCTTTCAGCAGATAGCCGGGGATGTGAGTACGGGGAGTACAGGGAGGCCAGTGAGGCCAGTGAGCGCTTGGGGGAGTGTGAGTATAGTGCTGGGGTGGGTGGTCAATCAATGTGCTCCCAATCTAGGGCCGAGATTCAATCCGATCTGCATTAGATCCGCGTTACAGCGTGCTTGACGTGTCTAAGGTCATTTCCGATTGAGCTGACATATGCAGCATTTACCGTGAATGCAATCTCCGCGAACACGGGAACATTGCCTTTAAAAGCGGTCTGATTGAATCCCGGCCTATATTTCCTATGTATGTATGCCTACTGTATTTCTGGCATATTACAGTTGTTCCCAGACCTGGGTTCAAATACTGTATCCACGCTTCATTTAGCCTGGTTCAATGAAACCAATGGATTTGTCCCAAAAGTGGAAACTGCCACTCCAGGTAGGCTTAATCAACCGATTTAAAGCAAGAATTATACAAAGGAAAACAAATACTACTTGAACTCAGGTCTGGTTATAAAAAATAATCTGATTAGGTTATTTTATCGTATAAGGATGCTTTCAGACATCAATAGATTAACTACGGAAGCCCTGAATTATCTTGTTTGAACGACTTAGTATCTCGTTCATGAGATTTAGTAAAAACATCCCAAAAATCATTTGAATATATTTAAAAAGGCACACCTGTTACCTGAAATACATTCCAGGTGACTACCTCATGAAGCTGGTTAAGAGAATGCCAAGAGTGTCCAAAGCTGTCATCAAGACAAATGGTGGCTACTTTGAAGAATCTGAAATATAAAATATATTTTGATTTGTTTAACATTGTTTCGGTAACCACATGATTCCATATGTGTTATTTCATAGTTTTGATGTCTTCACTATTATTCTACAATGTAGAAAATGGTAAAAATAAGGACAAACCCTTGAATGACTAGGTGTTGTAAAACTTTTGACTGGTTCTGTATATAAATATATACTATAAATTTGTTCAAACGAGATACTGAGTTGTTCAAATTAGATTTGTTTTTCCCCCTTGGGCTTCAGGGCTTCTGAAGATTAACACAAAAAACGAATGCCAGTTTAAAATTAACATGTAAAATTGCCGTCAGATGATCTCCATGTGTCCTTCTCCCACTGTCTCCTCTCTCACAGGAAATGGAAATAACCGCCAACGAGCTGAAGAATGTCCTCAACAGCATCGTCTCCAAACGTAAGACTAAAACCACAGTTTTAAAGTCCTTCATTACATTATCATAACAGAAGGGCTTCCGGAGGATCCATTCTAGGACCTGTTTTCTTCACCGTTTACAATGGGGTCCAAAATTATTGCCGTTGATAAAGATGAGCAAAAATTACTTAATATAATATATAATTCAAATATTGAGCTAAAATGTATGCATATTTTTTTTTTGGGGGGGGGGTAAATTGTATTATTTTATACTATTACAATTGCTCAGATAAAGAGATGTTGTTTATCAGGTTAAACAAATACCTCTCAAAAACAAGTAGGGGTCAAAATGATTGGCACACCATGTTTTCAATGCCTCACCTTGCACTGAGCCTTTTTTTCTACAATGTTTTATGAGATTGGAGAACACTTTGGAAGGGATCTGAGACCATTCCTCTTTACAGCATCTTTCAAGATCTTTGATATCCTTAGTCTGGTCTTATGGACTGGCCCTCTTCAATGGGGTCCAAGTCCGGAGACTGAGATGGACTGGCCCTCTTCAATGGGGTTCATGTCCGGAGACTGAGATGGACTGGCCCTCTGCAATGGGGTTCATGCCCGGAGACTGAGATGGACTGGCCCTCTTCAATGGGGTTCATGTCCGGAGACTGAGATGGACTGGCCCTCTGCAATGGGGTTCAAGTCCGGAGACTGAGATGGACTGGCCCTCTTCAATGGGGTTCAAGTCCGGAGACTGAGATGGACTGGCCCTCTTCAATGGGGTTCATGTCCGGAGACTGAGATGGACTGGCCCTCTTCAATGGGGTTCATGTCCGGAGACTGAGATGGACTGGCCCTCTGCAATGGGGTTCATGTCCAGAGACTGAGATGGACTGGCCCTCTTCAATGGGGTTCATGTCCGGAGACTGAGATGGACTGGCCCTCTGCAATGGGGTTCAAGTCCGGAGACTGAGATGGCCATTGCAAAATGTGGCCAATTAGCCATTTCTATCTGGATTTAGATGTATGTTTGGGGGTTAATGTCTTGCTGAAAGATCCCCTTGTGGCCCAGTTTCACCCTCTTGGCAGAGGCAACCACGTTTTTAGCGAGAATGACCTGGTACTGGGTAAAGTTCATTGACTTTTGCTTATCTTTATCACGGGTCTCAATCATTTCAAACCCCACTGTATATAAATCATATTCACAAATATGAACTGTCTGGTCCCCAGAGAGTCTGGAAACACTGTCCTAAATCTCCCTCGCTCTCTCTCTCACACTGATAACTATAGAAGTCTCTCTCTCTCTCTCACACTGATAACTATAGAAGTCTCTCTCTCTCTCTCACACAGATAACTATAGAAGTCTGTCTCTCTCACACTGATAACTATAGAAGTCTGTCTCTCTCACACTGATAACTATAGAAGTCTCTCTCACACTGATCTCTCTCTCTCTCTCTCACACTCATAACTATAGAAGTCTCTCTCTCTCTCTCACACTGATAACTATAGAAGTATCTCTCTCT
>NC_092165.1:64469888-64479888 GCF_045791955.1 Oncorhynchus clarkii lewisi
GGCCCCCGATAGGATCCCTCAATGCACTGGCCACGCCCTGTATTGCTAGGGTCCGTACACCAGCCACAGCCAGGCTGCTCCAGACACTGGCCACACGTCCTGTACCCAGAACAGTTCTCAGCTAGGGGAGAGAGAGGAGAGAGAGCATTAAACCCTATGAAACTGAACCCAGAACAGTTCTCAGTTGGTAAACAGAGCACCGGTCAGCAATATGAATCTGAACAAAGAACAACATGAGAGACAAAGATATAGAAGAGAGAGAACGAGAGACAGAGAGAGAGAGAACAGAGACAGAGAGAGACAGAAAGAGAGAGAGAGACAGAAAGAGAGAGAGAGAGAGAAAGAGAGTTGGCTAATCAAATGGCGACTCAAACTATTGGCATTGCCCCCACCACCTCCTCTACGCTGTTATCATCTATGCATAGTCTGTTTAATAACTCTAACTACATGTGCATATTACCCCATACATATCACCTCGACTAACTGGTAGCCTCCACATTGACTCTGTACCGGTACCCCCTGTATATAGCCTCCACATTGACTCTGTACCGGTATCCCCTGTATATAGCCTCCACATTGACTCTGTACCGGTACCCCCTGTATATAGCCTCCACATTGACTCTGTACCGGTATCCCCTGTATATAGCCTCCACATTGACTCTGTACCGGTACCCCCTGTATATAGCCTCCACATTGACTCTGTACCGGTAACCCCTGTATATAGCCTCCACATTGTACTGGTACCCCCTGTATATAGCCTCCACACTGACTCTGTACCGGTACCCCCTGTATATAGCCTCCACATTGACTCTGTACCGGTATCCCCTGTATATAGCCTCCACATTGACTCTGTACCGTAAAACCCTGTATATAGCCTCCACACTGACTCTGTACCGTAACACCCTGTATATAGCCTCCACATTGACTCTGCACCAGTACCACCTGTATATAGCCTCCACATTGACTCTGTACCAGTACCACCTGTATATAGCCTCCAGATTGACTCTGTACCAGTACCCCCTGTATATAGCCTCCACATTGACTCTGTACCGTAAAACCCTGTATATAGCCTCCACACATTGACTCTGTACCAGTACCACCTGTATATAGCCTCCACATTGACTCTGTACCAATACCACCTGTATATAGCCTCCACATTGACTCTGTACCAGTACCCCCTGTATATAGCCTCCACATTGACTCTGTACCGGTACCCCCTGCATATAGACTCCACATTGACTCTATACCAGTACCACCTGTATATAGCCTCCACATTGACTCTGTACTGGTACCCCCTGTATATAGCCTCCACATTGACTCTGTACTGGTATCCCCTGTATATAGCCTCCACATTGACTCTGTACCGTAATACCCTGTATATAGCCTCCACATTGAATTTGTACCGGTATCCCCTGTATATAGACTCTGTACCGGTATCCCCTGTATATAGCCTCCACATTGACTCTGTACCGTAACACCCTGCATATAGCCTCCACATTGACTCTGTACCGGTACCCCTGTATATAGCCTCCACATTGACTCTGTACCAATACCACCTGTATATAGCCTCCACATTGACTCTGTACTGGTACCCCCTGTATATAGCCTCCACATTGACTCTGTACCAGTACCACCTGTATATAGCCTCCACATTGACTCTGTACCGGTACCCCCTGTATATAGACTCCACATTGACTCTGTACTGGTACCCCCTGTATATAGCCTCCACATTGACTCTGTACTGGTACCCCCTGTATATAGCCTCCACATTGACTCTGTACCGGTATCCCCTGTATATAGACTCCACATTGACTCTGTACCAGTACCACCTGTATATAGCCTCCACATTGACTCTGTACCGTAACACCCTGTATATAGCCTCCACATTGACTCTGTACCGGTATCCCTTGTATATAGACTCTGTACCGGTATCCCCTGTATATAGACTCTGTACCGCTATTCCCTGTATATAGCCTCCACATTGACTCTGTACTGGTATCCCCTGTTAATAGCCTCCACATTGACTCTGTACCGGTACCCCCTGTATATAGCCTCCACATTGACTCTGTACTGGTACCCCCTGTATATAGCCTCCACATTGACTCTGTACCGTAATACCCTGTATATAGCCTCCACATTGATTCAGTACCGGTATCCCCTGTATAAAGCCTCCACATTGACTCTGTACCGTAATACCCTGTATATAGCCTCCACATTGACTCTGTACCGTAACACCCTGTATATAGCCTCCACATTGACTCTGTACAGTAACACCCTGTATATAGCCTCCACATTGACTCTGTACCGTAACACCCTGTATATAGCCCCCACATTGACTCTGTACCGTAATACCCTGTATATAGCCTCCACATTGATTCAGTACCGGTATCCCCTGTATAAAGCCTCCACATTGACTCTGTACCGTAATACCCTGTATATAGCCTCCACATTGACTCTGTACCGTAACACCCTGTATATAGCCTCCACATTGACTCTGTACCGGTACCCCCTGTATATAACCTCCACATTGTACTGGTACCCCCTGTATATAGCCTCCACATTGACTCTATACCGGTACCCCCTGTATATAGCCTCCACATTGTACTGGTACCCCCTGTATATAACCTCCACATTGACTCTGTACCGGTACCCCCTGTATATAGCCTCCACATTGACTCTGTACCGGTATCCCCTGTATATAGCCTCCACATTGACTCTGTACCGGTACCCCCTGTATATAGCCTCCACATTGACTCTGTACCGGTATCCCCTGTATATAGCCTCCACATTGACTCTGTACCGGTACCCCCTGTATATAGCCTCCACACTGACTCTGTACCGGTACCCCCTGTATATAGCCTCCACATTGTACTGGTACCCCCTGTATATAGCCTCCACATTGACTCTGTACCGGTACCCCCTGTATATAGCCTCCACATTGACACTGTACCGGTATCCCCTGTATATAGCCTCCACATTGACTCTGTACCAGTACCCCCTGTATATAGCCTCCACATTGACTCTGTACCGGTACCCCCTGTATATAGCATCCACATTGACTCTGTATCGATACCCCCTGTATATAGCCTCCACATTGACTCTGTACCAGTACCCCCTGTATATAGCCTCCACATTGACTCTGTACCATAACACCCTGCATATAGCCTCCACATTGACTCTGTACCGGTACCCCCTGTATATAGCCTCCACATTGACTCTGTACCGTAATACCCTGTATATAGTCTCCACATTGACTCTGTACCGTAACACCCTGTATATAGCCTCCACATTGACTCTGTACCAGTACCACCTGTATATAGCCTCCACATTGACTCTGTACCAGTACCACCTGTATATAGCCTCCACATTGACTCTGTACCAGTACCACCTGTATATAGCCTCCACATTGACTCTGTACCAGTACCCCCTGTATATAGCCTCCACATTGACTCTGTACCAGTACCACCTGTATATAGCCTCCACATTGACTCTGTACCAATACCACCTGTATATAGCCTCCACATTGACTATGTACCAGTACCCCCTGTATATAGCCTCCACATTGACTCTGTACTGGTACCCCCTGTATATAGCCTCCACATTGACTCTGTACCAGTACCACCTGTATATAGCCTCCACATTGACTCTGTACCGGTACCCCCTGTATATAGCCTCCACATTGACTCTGTACCGGTACCCCCTGTATATAGCCTCCACATTGACTCTGTACCAGTACCCCCTGTATATAGACTCCACATTGACTCTGTACTGGTACCCCCTGTATATAGCCTCCACATTGACTCTGTACCGGTATCCCCTGTATATAGCCTCCACATTGACTCTGTACCGGTACCCCCTGTATATAGCCTCCACACTGACTCTGTACCGGTACCCCCTGTATATAGCCTCCACACTGACTCTGTACCGGTACCCCCTGTATATAGCCTCCACATTGTACTGGTACCCCCTGTATATAGCCTCCACATTGACTCTGTACCGGTACCCCCTGTATATAGCCTCCACATTGACTCTGTACCGGTATCCCCTGTATATAGCCTCCACATTGACTCTGTACCA
Organism: Oncorhynchus clarkii lewisi; assembly: GCF_045791955.1. Taxonomy (NCBI): domain Eukaryota; kingdom Metazoa; phylum Chordata; class Actinopteri; order Salmoniformes; family Salmonidae; genus Oncorhynchus; species Oncorhynchus clarkii. The sequence goes on from NC_092165.1 coordinate 64,473,966, forward strand.
GTACCCCCTGTATATAGCCTCCACAATGACTCTGTACCGGTACCCCCTGTATATAGCCTCCACATTGACTCTGTATTGATACCCCCTGTATATAGCCTCCACATTGACTCTGTACCAGTACCCCCTGTATATAGCCTCCACATTGACTCTGTACCGTAACACCCTGCATATAGCCTCCACATTGACTCTGTACCGGTACCCCCTGTATATAGCCTCCACATTGACTCTGTACCAATACCACCTGTATATAGCCTCCACATTGACTCTGTACTGGTACCCCCTGTATATAGCCTCCACATTGACTCTGTACCAGTACCACCTGTATATAGCCTCCACATTGACTCTGTACCGGTACCCCCTGTATATAGCCTCCACATTGACTCTGTGCCAGTACCACCTGTATATAGTCTCCACATTGACTCTGTACCGGTACCCCCTGTATATAGACTCCACATTGACTCTGTACTGGTACCCCCTGTATATAGCCTCCACATTGACTCTGTACCGGTATCCCCTGTATATAGACTCCACATTGACTCTGTACCAGTACCACCTGTATATAGCCTCCACATTGACTCTGTACCGTAACACCCTGTATATAGCCTCCACATTGACTCTGTACCGGTATCCCTTGTATATAGACTCTGTACCGGTATCCCCTGTATATAGACTCTGTACCGCTATTCCCTGTATATAGCCTCCACATTGACTCTGTACTGGTATCCCCTGTTAATAGCCTCCACATTGACTCTGTACCGGTACCCCCTGTATATAGCCTCCACATTGACTCTGTACTGGTACCCCCTGTATATAGCCTCCACATTGACTCTGTACCGTAATACCCTGTATATAGCCTCCACATTGATTCAGTACCGGTATCCCCTGTATAAAGCCTCCACATTGACTCTGTACCGTAATACCCTGTATATAGCCTCCACATTGACTCTGTACCGTAACACCCTGTATATAGCCTCCACATTGACTCTGTACCGTAACACCCTGTATATAGCCTCCACATTGACTCTGTACCGTAACACCCTGTATATAGCCCCCACATTGACTCTGTACCGTAATACCCTGTATATAGCCTCCACATTGATTCAGTACCGGTATCCCCTGTATAAAGCCTCCACATTGACTCTGTACCGTAATACCCTGTATATAGCCTCCACATTGACTCTGTAACGTAACACCCTGTATATAGCCTCCACATTGACTCTGTACCGTAACACCCTGTATATAGCCTCCACATTGACTCTGTACCAGTACCCCCTGTATATAGCCTCCACATTGACTCTGTACCGTAACACCCTGTATATAGCCTCTACATTGACTCTGTACCGGTATCCCCTGTATATAGACTCCACATTGACTCTGTACCAGTACCACCTGTATATAGCCTCCACATTGACTCTGTACCGTAACACCCTGTATATAGCCTCCACATTGACTCTGTACCGGTATCCCTTGTATATAGACTATGTACCGGTATCCCCTGTATATAGCCTCCACATTGACTCTGTACTGGTACCCCCTGTATATAGCCTCCACATTGACTCTGTATCGTAATACCCTGTATATAGCCTCCACATTGATTCAGTACCGGTATCCCCTGTATATAGCTTCCACATTGACTCTGTACCGTAATACCCTGTATATAGCCTCCACATTGACTCTGTACCGTAACACCCTGTATATAGCCTCCACATTGACTCTGTACCGTAACACCCTGTATATAGCCTCCACATTGACTCTGTACCAGTACCACCTGTATATAGCCTCCACATTGACTCTGTTCCGTAATATCCTGTATATAGCCTCCACAGTGACTCTGTACTGGTATCCCCTGTATATAGCCTCCACATTGACTCTGTACCAATACCCCCTGTATATAGCCTCCACATTGACTCTGTACAGGTATCCCTGTATATAGCCTCCACATTGACTCTGTACCAGTACCCCCTGTATATAGCCTCCACATTGACTCTGTACCGGTACCCCCTGTATATAACCTCCACATTGACTCTGTACCAGTACCCCCTGTATATAGCCTCCACATTGACTCTGTACTGGTATCCCCTGTATATAGCCTCCACATTGACTCTGTACCGGTACCCCCTGTATATTGCCTCCACATTGACTCTGTACTGGTATCCCCTGTATATAGCCTCCACATTGACTCTGTACCGGTACCCCCTGTATATAGTCTCCACATTGACTCTGTACCAGTACCACCTGTATATAGCCTCCACATTGACTCTGTACTGGTACCCCCTGTATATAGCCTCCACATTGACTCTGTACTGGTATCCCCTGTATATAGCCTCCACATTGACTCTGTACTGGTATCCCCTGTATATAGCCTCCACATTGACTCTGTACCGTAATACCCTGTATATAGTCTCACTATTGTTATTTTACTGCTGCTCTTTAACTACTTGTTTCTTTTATTTCTTATTAGTTATTTTGTTTAAATGCCTTGTTGGTTAGGGCTTGAAAGTAAAAGTAAGCATCTCACTGTAATGTCTACACCTGTTGTATTCGGCGCAAGAGACAGAGAGACAGATAAAGAGAACAGAGAGAGACAGAGAGAGAGAGAGAGAGAGAACCAGAGAGAGACAGAGAGAGGCAAAGAGAGGCAGAGAGAGACAGAGAACAGAGAGAGAACAGAGAGAGAGAGAGAAAGACAGAGAGAGAGACAGAGAGAGAGACAGAGAGAGAGACAGAGAGAGAGAGAGAGACAGAGAGAGAGACAGAGAGAGACAGAGAACAGAGAGAGAACAGAGAGAGAGAGAGAGAGACAGAAAGAGAGAGACAGAGAGAGAGAGAACAGAGAGAGACAGAGAACAGAGAGAGACAGAGAGAGAACAGAGAGAGAGAGAGAGAGAAAGACAGAGAGAGAGAGAGAGAGAGACAGAAAGACAGAGAGAGAGACAGAGAGAGACACAGAGAGAGACAGAGAGAGAGACAGAGAGAGAGAACAGAGAGAGAGAGAGACAGAGAGAGACAGAAAACAGAGAGAGAGAGAGACAGAGAGAGAGAGAACAGAGAGAGACAGAGAACAGAGAGAGACAGAGAGAGAACAGAGAGAGAACAGAGAGATACAGAGAGAGAGACACACAGAGAGAGAGACAGAGAGAGAGAGAACAGAGAGAGAGAGAACAGAGAGAGAGAGAACAGAGAGAGAGAGACAGAGAGAGAGAGGACAGAGAGAGAGGACAGAGAGAGAACAGAGAGAGAGGACAGAGAGAGAACAGAGAGAGAGACAGAGAGAGAACAGAGAGAGAGAGACAGAGAGAGAGAGAACAGAGAGAGAACAGAGAGACAGAGAGAGAACAGAGAGAGAGAACAGAGAGAGAGAGAACAGAGAGGTAACAGAGAGAAAACAGAGAGAGAGACAGAGAGAGAACAGAGAGAGAGAGACAGAGAGAGAGAGAACAGAGAGAGAACAGAGAGACAGAGAGAGAACAGAGAGAGAGAACAGAGAGAGACAGAGAAAAAACAGAGAGAGACAGAGAACAGAGAGAGAGAGAGAGGACAGAGAGAGAGAGACAGAGAGAGAGAGAACAGAGAGAGAATAGAGAGAGAACAGAGAGATAGATAGAGAGAGGGAGAAGAGAGAGACAGAGGGAGAAGAGAGAGAGAAGAGAGAGACAGAGGGAGAAGAGAGATAGGAGACAGAGAGAACAGAGAGAGAAGAGAGAGAGAGAGAGAGAGAGAAGAGAGACAAAGAGACAGAGAGAGAATAGAGAGAGAGAACAGAGAGACAGAGGGAGAAGAGAGAGACAGAGGGAGAAGAGAGAGAGAGAAGAGAGAGACAGGATGAGAAGAGAGAGAGAGATGGGAGACAGAGAGAGAGAGAGAGAACAGAGAGAGAGAGAAGAGAGACAAAGAGACAGAGAGAGAATAGAGAGAGAGAACAGAGAGAGAGAACAGAGAGACAGACAGAACAGAGAGAGAACAGAGAGAGAGACAGAGAGAGAACAGAGAGAGACAGAGAGAACAGAGAGAGAGAGAGGGACAGAGAGAGACAGAGAGAACAGAGAGAGAGAGAGGGACAGAGAGAGACAGAGAGACAGACAGAACAGACAGAGAGAGAACAAAGAGAGAGACAGAGAGAGAACAGAGAGACAGAGAGAGAACAGAGAGAGACAGAGAGAAAACAGAGAGAGACAGAGAACAGAGAGAGAGAGGACAGAGAGAACAGAGAGAGAGACAGGGAGAGAGAGAACAGAGAGAGAGAGAGAAAAGAGAGAGAACAGAGAGATAGACAGAGAGAGAACAGAGAGAGACAGAGAGAAAACAGAGAGACAGAGAGAAAACAGAGAGAGAGAGAGAAAACAGAGAGAGACAGATAAAAAAGAGAGAGACAGAGAGAACAGAGAGCGAGGACAGAGAGAACAGAGAGAGAGAGAACAGAGAGAGAGAGAGAACAGAGAGAGAGAGAGAACAGAGAGAGAGAGAGAGAGAGAGAACAGAGAGAGAGAGAGAGGGAGAAGAGGGAGAAGAGAGAGAGAGAAGAGAGAGACAGAGGGAGAAGAGAGAGAGATAGGAGACAGAGAGAGAGAGAGAGAGAACAGAGAGAGAAGAGAGAGAGCGAGAGAGAGAAGAGAGACAAAGAGACAGAGAGAGAATAGAGAGAGAGAGAACAGAGAGAGAGAGAAGAGAGAGACAGGGGGAGAAGAGAGAGGGAGATAGGACACAGAGAGAGAGAGAGAACAGAGAGAGAGAGAGAGAAGAGAGACAAAGAGACAGGGAGAGAATAGAGAGAGAGAACAGAGAGAACAGAGAGACAGACAGAACAGAGAGAGAACAGAGAGAGAGACAGAGAGAACAGAGAGACAGAGAGAGAGAGAGAGGGGGACAGAGAGAGACAGAGCGACAGACAGAACAGAGACAGAGAGAGAGACAGAGAGAGAGTGACACAGAGAGAGAGGACAGAGAGAGAACAGAGAGAGACCAGAGAGAGAGACAGAGAGAGAACAGAGAGAGAACAGAGAGAGAGACAGAGAGAGAACAGAGAGAGACAGAGAGAACAGAGAGAGAGAACAGAGAGAACAGAGAGAGAACAGAGAGAGAGAACAGAGAGAGAGACAGAGAACAGAGAGAGAACAGAGAGAGAGCGAGAGAGAGAGCGAGAGAGAGAGGGAGAACAGAGAGACACAGAGAGAACAGAGAGACAGACAGAACAGAGAGAGAACAGAGAGAGAGAGAGAGAGAACAGAGAGAGACAGACAGAACAGAGAGAGAACAGAGAGAGACAGAGAGAGACAGAGAGGAACAGAGAGAACAGAGAGAGAACAGAAAGATAGCAGAAAGAGAGACAGAGAGAGAGAGAGAGACAGAGAGAGACAGAGATAGAGAGAGAGACAGAGAGAGACAGAGAGAGAGAGAGAGAGAGAGTGACATAGAGAGAGAGGACAGAGCGAGAGACAGAGAGAGAGAGACAGAGAACAGAGAGAGACAGAGAGAGAACAGAGAGAGAGAACAGAGAGAGAAGAGAGAGAGAGAAGAGAGACAAAGAGACAGAGAGAGAATAGAGAGAGAGAACAGAGAGAGAGAGAGACAGAGGGAGAAGAGAGAGACAGGGGGAGAGAGATAGGACACAGAGAGAGAGAGAGAACAGAGAGAGAGAGAGAACAGAGAGAGAGAGAGAGAGCAGAGAGAGAGAGAGAGAGAGAGAACAGAGAGAGAGAGAGAGAGGGAGAAGAGAGAGAAAGAGGGAGAAGAGAGAGAGAGAAGAGAGAGACAGAGGGAGAAGAGAGAGAGAGAAGAGAGAGACAGAGGGAGAAGAGAGAGAGATAGGAGACAGAGAGAGAGAGAGAGAGAGAGAACAGAGAGAGAAGAGAGAGAGAGAGAGAGAGAGAAGAGAGACAAAGAGACAAAGAGAGAATAGAGAGAGAGAACAGAGAGAGAGAGACAG